>NC_041403.2:49566512-49774320 GCF_900747795.2 Erpetoichthys calabaricus
TAGTGAGCCCTTCAGAACAGTTTCTGGTGTGTGGCAAAGGTGTGTTCTCTCTCTGATTTTACTTTTGTTAGTTCTTGATGGAGTATTGAAAAGAATATTTAGGGAGAATTGAAGAGGAATATCTTGGGGACTAAATAAAATCTTAGAAGACCTAAATTATGTAGATGGTATCTGCTTTGTGTCTCATAAGTACAACAATATGCAAGAGTACACAAGAAGATCTACAATGTGAATTAAAAAAAGCGGTGTATGTATTAAAACTATCAAGACAATAGAAATATGAATAAATAAGGACAACAATGATATTAATTTTGTAAATAAAATGAGAAGGAGGGTAAATACCTTCACGTACCTGTCAGTGTTGTCTCAGAAGATAGAGATGTTATAAAAATGTGCAGATCAGAATACAGAAAATTAGGGGGGCTCTTTTCAAAGCTACATGAAATCTGGCAGTCTATCCTCTTACACATGAATATCAAAATATTTAATATACCTAGAAAATGTTTTGATGTCTGTTAATCTTTATTGGGTTTCTATCCCAGAAATACTCTCTACTGAGGAATTCACCCACTGTGTTTCCACCCCTCTTAATCTCTGTCCTCCATGGGGTGACACTGCTGTGATGCAAACTTGGGATGTTAGAATTTCAAGCAGCTGTCTCAGGGACCATATAGCTGCAGCAAACAGGTGAAGACACTCTTAGCAAGACAGACTTATTGCCAAATGGAAATAAGGAGTAACTGTGCTAGCAAATCTAGCAAAATGTACAATTTTCCATAAAGTCACAAAGAACCCATTTCCGTTCTGGCTAAGGAGAGTGCTATTTTCAGAGTAGCAAGGGTGAAGCCACTGCTCATTAATAAAAAACATGCATTAGTACTTGCCTCACATTTAGTAAAATTTACCTGGATAGTCCTTAAAGGTTCGGAAACAGTACTCAATGGATAGATCGGTCAAAACTGGGACTATTTGGCTTACATGGGTACCTTATATCTGCAGAAAAGTTAACACAACAATTGACAGTCAAACCTCTTACTAATGGACAAGATGGCAGTGGTTGTGTAATAGTCTGAAGATCCTTTCCGCAATCTGGGCCTGAATAACTTCCCATCTTTGAAGTAACAGTAAATTCTTCTCTGTTTTAGAGGAATGTTAAAGAAAATGCCTGTCCTTTATTTTATGAGCAAAAGCCAACCCATATTAATCTAAGAATTATTCAAATTAAAGTAATTTGGAGCTTATAAATGCCCTGGGTTGAAATCTGAACCGAACTGTGGTGCTGTGACAGAAGAAGAAACCAGCAGCACTTTAGAACACCTATAAATGCCACTGAAATGATGCTTTTCTGCAGTAAGCTAACAATTCCCTCTATAGCACTAACCAATAACTACAGGAAAATGCATTGGTGCAAGTGCTAATGGCACTGTAATCAATTATTGAGTCATTAATACATACATGAAAAGTGCTATGAAAACTTAGTTTTATCTAATATTTGGTTTTGGGTGATAATGTTATCTGTTAACATTTTGCTGTGAAAACTGAAAAATGTGCAAAAATGGAGAAAATCGTATTAAAAGCATGGTGATCTGTAACATTTTTCATAAAAAGTGGCAAGTTAAATTTAAGTTATATCAAAATTTATACAGTTCACATTCTTCTAAAATACATATAAACAAAATGGAAAATAACTGATTCCATCATTACAAATTATATAGACATGAGCCTTTTCTGACAAGTCACTAATAGCATATTTTAAACCTTTAGAATTTGCTTGGTCATCATCAAGTTGGATGGAATTAGTGGATAACAATTTTTAACTCCTGACACACATTTTTACTTGAATGTAGGTTTGGATTTTGATTGCATTGACTCGTTTATACACAGTATAATCCTATCCCATTTAGCATCAAGTTTAATCATATTATTTGGCTTAATGTCTAAACGGTTAAACTTTTTTTAGACCCAGATGTCTTACAAACTGAATCTGGTTGTCCTCCAGGATTTCATTTTTTTGCTGCATCACATTTCCTAACATTTTCCCTAGACATTCAGACCATCATAAAATCAATCACCCCCTTACCATGATTCTTCTACCACTGTGCTTCACGGAATAGATTTTAGGCTTCTTTTAGATTGGTGTGTATTGTTGAGCTTTTTGCTGAACAAACTTGGTTGTCGCTTTCAGTCTCCTGTTTATCTGGCATACAGTAGTCTTAAGATTTTTCCCCTGTCTCAGCAGTGGTTTAACATTCTTGGCATTTTGGGTACCAGTGTGGCTTGATGGGTTTTTATATTTCTGGTTTCCAAGAATTTGCAATTTTCAAAAATTCTTTTATCTCAGTTGTGAAGAATGCATTTCATATAACGTTGGCCCTCTGACTAGAGTTTATTTCACAGTCTTAGGGGATGTGCTGTGCTATATAGATTCAAAAATGCTCCTATTTTTTTCTCAATTTCTTAATAATGACATTTAACGTACTTTAGACATTTTCGTTACTTTGTATGTTTTTTAATTGTCCCTAGACATTTTTTTTTAGAATTTGTGCTAGAATCTTAATTACTTACAAGGGCACCATTATAATCAATGGCTAACTTTTAAAATGAATTGGTAGCCTATTTAGGTGTGTCATAGTGAATAAGGGGGAGTGGGGTACTTAATAGCTCTCTATTTATGATTGATTAAATAAGCCATCAGAAGAAGTTTGTTTTCACTGTGGTATTACAGCATTTGTTGCCTCAGATAAGAGCAAAAAATCACAGATAAATATATTACAGTAAAATGTGAAAAATTACAAGATGGAAACATTTTTATAGTCACAATGATGTATACTGTCTCTCTGTCTATCTAGTTTGAGTTAGTTTGTGGGGATCTGGACTTCAGACAACAAAGCTTCCAATTTAATTACTGTATGTAAAGTTGTCTGCAAATTATAAAATAATAATAGGCATGTATACACTAAGTGGCATAGAATACAAATCATCAATAAAAGTAACATAATTAAATAAGAACATAAGAAGTTTGATAAGCAAGACCATCCATTCCAGTAAGTTAATTCAAACACAATTGTTGCCCCGATATCTCACCCAGATAATTTTTTAAATTAATGTTGCATCTCATCATCAGTAACTAGTTTACTTATGATTCTCACAACTGTGATATTGGCCTTCGTAACATTCATCTAAAATACTCTTCCTCTTAACATACACAGGTGTCCTTAAGTATGTGATTCACTACTTAACTGACCAAGTTCTTCTATATCAAATTTACCAATGTCTTCCTCTTATCTGACACAGGTGTCCTTAAGTATGTGATTCACTGTGTAACTGAACACGTTCTTCTATATCAAATTTACCAATGTCTTTCAGAATTTCAAATGCTTGGATTAGGTCCTTATATAGCCCTCACTGTAAATTATGCCTCTGAAAGAGAAGTTTAATTCTCATAGCCTTTTAAAGTAATGATGCCCTTGGTTGGTCTCCTTTTCACGGTTTATAGTGCAGCTTGACTGTTTTTAGTGTTATAACTTGTGCACAATAGAGTTTAAACATAAAGTTCTGTAACTTATATTATACATTTTTACATAATAAACTATGTGCTTTTTAATTGCTTCTGCATATTGCCTGGATAGTGAGAATGCTGGACTAGATGATGAGAATACTGCATTAAGCTGCATTAATTTAAGTGGAATGGTTATGTATGTTTTGAGAATGGTTATGGAGTCATCATGCTCTAAAATAAAAAGAAATAATAAAGTAAATACTTGCATTGTGAAATTACTAATTACAATACAACCCAAAAGTAGTAATTGTTCATGACCATTATCTCATTCATCCATTCATCCATCCCTCCATTTCTAACTGGGTTGTCAGGTGCCAGACCACCGTAGGGTACATTTACACACATATCAATTTATAAATGATGATTAACCTCACATGTCTTTTGGATGGGTGATTAAAAAATGGACAACTCATAGTGATCCAGAGCTGTGTGTGAAATAGCAGTTCTAACTTTTATAGCAATACTGTATGCTGTTTTGCAGGAATTGTAGTTGCTTTTTAACAACAATAATGACAAAAATATGTTAGCCTATGCCTTATAATATTTATGATTTCAGATTTTTCTTTAGCAGCACAGTAATATTACAGTGTATGTTAAAATTCCACGTATGCATTTTTATAGTCTCTTATAAGTTCATGGGGATCTGGAACCTATTCCTGCATCAGCCACAAAGCAGGAATTAGCCCTAAATGGGACACCATTCCGGTGTAAGGACTACACAATCATTAAGACACTGATAGTCGCACATACACGGTCAGTTTTGACCTCCCAGTCAATCTAAAATACATGTCTTTGAGGTATTCCGCCACCCAAGACTTGGTTCCATGTTTAGTTGTCTGGTTTAACTGCTAGGGATGTTCTGATCAGGTTTTTTAAGGCTGATACCGATCACTGATTTCATATTACTTGATCAGCCTATTCCAATACTCATTTTGATTTTTTTTTTCCATTATCCCTTTAAAAACCCTTTTACACTAAGCTGCTGCATACCCAGACACATAGAAACCTTATATCCTCTATTAAAGTGTTAATTTTGGTATTTGTATAATTAACACTATAGACCATTCTTTTTTTAATTAACAAAATTAAATTATGTAAGCTTATTGTTCAGTGACCATACATATACTAAAATAGATAAAAAAATTCTTTACAATACATACTTTAACTAATTACATATTTACAAAAATATTTGCCCATAATAAAATGTAATAAAATGTTTCTCATAATTACAAGCTGTCATATTGTTTCTTTTTTTCTGTATTGTGCTTATCTGAAATAAAGTATAATTAAAAAAGTAGCTTTCACCATTTCTCTAAGAAAAAAAAAATATTCTCACATGATCAATTAATTTATCTTGGTAATTAAACACCACTTATAGGTTTTAATCATTTTAAATCATTATTTGCACTTCATGATTTTTGCTGTTAAAATAAACATTTACTATATTTACGAAGGTGTTTTTTTTTTCTTCCAGTTAAACTCTTGTGAGTACTAGTTTTTATAATAATATTTTGTATATTGTATATAGTAAGAATAAGTTCTAGATGTGATCATAGTTTTTTATTTTTAGATCATTAGGGACATTTCTCTAAAATGTAGGCTTTCAAATGATTAATGATTTTAAAGTTCTGTTTAAAACTGAATTCAGATCACTTTGATGCAGTTGTCTTAGTGTCTCTGACATGCTGTTTCTGTTTTGATATCAGGCCTCTGGTATTTTTAATGTATATTCTAATATGTGTAATTGTTTTGCCTGACATGAAAGGGAGAGTCAGCAAGATTTACTCCAGCTGAACATAAAATGGCAAAAGAATCTGAAGGTGTTCGTACAAGTGATCTGTAAAACTAATAGTTTAATGTTTAGGATTCAATATACCTAAGACACAGTACTGAAAATAAAAATTTGACTTTCTGCTTCAATCATGGTCGTATGTACTTTGAATGATACATTTGTAAATATTTAGATTTAGACATGTACTGTTTTAACACATAGTCCTAGAGGTACTCGAATCTAGCTCTTATGCACATTTGCTGTGAGATGTAGAAACTAAATCTTTAGTAAGATATGACTAGAAAGAGAGCTTTGACGCAAGCTGCTGTTTGGTGTTCAGTACAATAACCTGAAAGTAGCAAATGTCTATACACTGCCTAACATTAAACTGATGGCTTTGTGTGGCAAGTCCAATAGTGTAGCTAGTATAGCGAAAAGTTGTTTTCTTTTAAATAATGGTGTTTCCTCATTTTTAGATGTACAAGATGAATTTTAGCCTTATTCAACTTTGTATTGTCCTCACTCCATGTGTTTTTTGGGCCTCACTCACATTCCAATGTCTTGTGTGTCTTTAATTCTATTGGACCAGTGAACCAGTGTGGCCTATTATGATTTCTGGTTTCTTCTGCAGAATATTGGCTGACTTGCAACCATTTGCGGTTATTCATACGTTACATAAATAATATTAGTTTTTCATCAACACGTTTAAGTAGTAAAATTCAGTATTTTATGTTTTTATGTATTTTATTGTTATGTTACCTTTTGTGAATGCTGCTCTAACTAATGTTTTGGTAAATGTTTTTTTTTTCCTTGCTTAGATAGATAGATAGATAGATAGATACTTTATTAATCCCAATGGGAAATTCACATTCTTCAGCAGCAGCATACTGATACAATAAATAATATTAAATTAAAGAATGATAATAATACAGGTGAAAAAAACAGACAATAACTATGTATAATGTTAAATGTTAACGTTTACCCCCCCTGGTGGAATTAAAGAGTCGCATAGTTTGGGGGAGGAACGATCTCCTCAGTCTGTCAGTGGAGCAGGACAGTGACAGCAGTCTGTCGCTGAAGCTGCTCTTCTGTCTGGAGATGACATTATTTAGTGGATGCAGTGGATTCTCCATAATTGATAGGAGCCTGCTGAGCGCCCTTCGCTCTGCCACAGATGTTAAACTGTCCAGCTCCATGCCAACAATAGAGCCTGCCTTCCTCACCAGTTTGTCCAGGCGTGAGGCGTCTTTCCTCTTAATGCTGCCTCCCCAGCACACCACTGCGTAGAAGAGGGCGCTCACCACAACTGTTTGATAGAACATCTGCAGCATCTTATTGCAGATGTTGAAGGAAGCCAGCCTTCTAAGGAAGTATAACCGGCTTTGTGCTTTCTTGCACAGCGCATCAGTATTGGCAGTCCAGTCTAATTTATCATCCAGCTGCACTCCCAGATATTTATAGGTCTGCACCATCTGCACACAGTCACCTTTGATGATCACTGGGTCTATGAGGGGTCTGGGCCTCCTAAAATCCACCACCAGCTCCTTGGTTTTGCTGGTGTTCAGGTGTAGGTGGTTTGAGTCGGACCATTTAACAAAGTCATTGATTAGGTCCCTATACTCCTCCTCCAGCCCATTCCTGATACAGCCCACGATAGCAGTGTCATCAGCGAACTTTTGCACATGGCAGGACTCCGAGTTGTATTGGAAGTCCGATGTATATAGGCTGAACAGGACCGGAGAAAGTACAGTCCCTTGTGGCGCTCCTGTGTTGCTGACCACAATGTCAGACGTGCAGTTCCCAAGACGCACATACTGAGGTCTGTCTTTAAGATAGTCCACGATCCATGCCACTAGGTATGAATCTAATCCCATCTCTGTCAGCTTGTCCCTAAGGAGCAGAGGTTGGATTGTGTTGAAGGCGCTAGAGAAGTCTAGAAACAAGAGCGTTCCATGCCCATGGAGTAAAATGTAATTTGTTTTTCTTTCTCTAGAAGTATACTCCATATTTTCACAAGGAGTAGAAACCATAATGTGGCATTTATTGACAATCCACTATTCTTATTTATACAAAAAAGTGAAAACAATATGCAACTTGTGTATTGTTTTCATGAAATACAAGGTTTAGTGAGGCACTACTCTTAATGCTATCAGACTTTTGCTAATTAAATATGGTCAGTGGTGAATGCAGTGTGGAGCATGACAGACTTTTGGGTAACTTTCTGTTTTTTTTAGTGCTGTTTGGGTTTAAAGTGTTTGCATGTGATGCACTTTGAAATAAAAAGAGCTTGCCTCTCTGTACTCCTTGTTGTTAAAGGAGAGGTGTTAAAGCACCCTTCTGACACAATGGAGTAGTTAAAGAGGAGAATAACCCTGTCAAAGTGCTTTAATCAAAAGTTACTAAATATTTTGTCTACTTTATACAAAGAAAATGTCAAACTTGTGGTTAATATTTTCACTGTCCTTATGTCAAGATAATTATCATGCTTAAGCTTGAAAATTGCAGGTTTAGTTATGAAGAGGCCTTAAAAGCAAAACGTTGTACACAGTTAAAAACTGATTTAAAACCATCTTTTGTGTTAGCTGTTTATTCTGGGCTTTTAAGTCATGCATGTTGGATGCAAATCTACATTTATATGCCATCATTTATTTTATTTTATGGTTTTTACAAGTTGTAGAATTTGCTGCATCATTTGTTTGAATTGTTTCCAAGCTGCTCACTTAGAATAGCAACTTAATATGCAGTAGATACTGTATTACCGTAGATACTCGCGTATAAGTCGAAAAATTTATGCCTTAAAATTCATTCAAAAAAACAGAATCGACTTATCCGCGGGACAACACAATTGTCCATAGAATTTGGGTAATGACATTGTACACTCAACACTTCACGGTGTTAAGTCACTGGTCATCTTCCGTTTCCCATGGTCTTTGAAATAATTATAAGCCAGCAATACTATTGCTAATTAGCTAGTTTTTTTCTAATTTCATTAAATAATTCCTTAAACTGTGAAATACTTGAATTTGAGCATTAGCTTTTGCAGGTTTTGGATAACAAACATACCATTAGCTGCCACGTGCAACCAGATTTGGAATCAAAAGAACCAAGGCAACGCACGCTATCAATGCGATGCAAGCGCAGCCCGCGATTCAAAAAATTTCTCTGCCTACCTGTTTGTCTCGTCTGACAGTAGCTGAAAAGCAGCATCAGGAGAGAGCAGCCAGAAGTAGTCCAGTAGCGGGTGATCTGTCGTGTCCAACAGCAAGCCATGCTGTCTTGTGAAGTCCAGTAGCCAGTTCGGCTTCCACGGATCAATGTCTGGGTATTCCTCCCACGCGAACCTTGCCGTAGCTGCATCGGCTGCGCGAATGCGTTCAGCTGGCAGCCGATCAGCTGGCGCGGCATCAGCTGGTGTCCGATCAGCTGATGCCGGCTTCTCACTCTCTTGCTCGATTCCTGATCACTGTCAATAAAATCCGATTCTGAAAAATCACAGTCCGATTCAGCGATAATGTGCAAAACATCGTCTGCTAAGTGTTTTCTTTTCTGCACTCCCTTCGCTCCCTTGTGACATATCGACGCCATCTTGCCTTTGTTTACATTTCGCAACTCACGCACACGCAAGGATTAGTTGCCGAGTCAATGAGTCTAGCATTCCTCCAAGCACTGAGGGAATGCCTGTGACATGACAGTGAGTTTTGTCGCCATTAACAGCTGATTGTTGCCCTCTATCTCTGATAGCTGTCAAGTTTTACCCTCAACTTATACGCGGGTCATAACAAATTTCATAATTTTTGGCTTAAACAATACACTCGACTTATCTGTGAGATCGACTAATACGCGAGTATCTACGGTATGTCATCTGCTTAACATACTGCATTTTCATTGTTATAACCAAAAGTTAAAAAAGATGAACTTCAGTTCATCACTGCCTTAAGGAGATGTATATCAAAATAACATAACCTTCTCCAACCAGTTTAATTCAGTTTAGTGATGTAGTGAACCCAACCTGTCCTGGAAACACTGTCAGGCTTATCAAGATGCCAATTCATTACAGGGCCCACACTCACACCAGTAAACCTAGCACATTCATTTTTGGGGGATGTTTGAGGAAAACCAAAATACCTAGAGAAATATCCACACAGACATTGGAAGTATATGCAAACACTACTCAGGTAGTGTCTGGATACAGAATGTGAACTAAGGGCACTGGATCAGTGAGGGAACATCTTTAATCACTGTAGCACCATGCCATTCCCCTAATTTTATTACTTATTTGAAAATATGCAGAATTATAAGAGTTCTAAAAGTCATGTGCCTAAACAGATGCTGAACCTGATCTTCAAGACTTATGTTGTACAGCTGAATGATATGTTGTAGCATGTACTATAGTCATATATATACGTGTATATATTATATGAAATCAGATCGTGTGTGTGTTTGAATAATAGTGTGTTATATTTCTGTGATCGTGTTGGATTCTTATAAGTAATGAGCAGTGGACTTTACTTGGTCTCATTATAAATCATAAATCATTTTAACCTTCTTATTTGGTTGCACTGGTGTGTCACAGCCTGTATTATTATGGCATAAGTAGAATTCACCAAGTTTGTTTTTGGATTGGCCTACTCTATTAGTTTGGATGTGCTATATTGGATTGTTTCTATATCTTTAAATGTGAAGCCATTTTTTTGTGCTGTGCAGGCAGATACCCATGAGGCAGGACCACCCCTTCCATCACTGTTAGGGGCCATCCCCAGCCCATAAAAAGCATGCTGGAAAATGAGTCTCGTGTGGTTCTTTGATGTTTGGAGTGTGCATTGTTTACTGTTAGTATTTATCTTTCTGGTTTCTTGAATTATTTATTTTGTCCTTGTTTTATTGGTTTTGTCTTATTTGCTGTGGTTTGCTTTTTTCATTTATTTTGCCTGATTTGCCTTTAAGTCAGGGAATAAACCCTGGCTGAAACAATACACCTTAGTCCCTGAGAATAATCTATATGCATAGAAAGTAGTACACCTTTTCAAAGTCCCTGTATATAACCTAGATGTGAAGTCTGATATTCCTTTGTCCTTGAGAATAACCTGTACTGTCATCTATTTTGAACGTCTTTGTGAACCTGCTTAACCCTGTGAGAAAGAAAGTGGCAATCTGTCCACACCAGATGCCCTGTATCAACATTAGTACTTCAGTCACTCAAGATATGTATTTTTTAAGAACTAGCTGTGTAAGCCCATGCTGTAAAAAGCCCAGGGTCCTAGAAACTATTGAAATTGTCAGAAAAAAATATTGAAATGTAGAGATGTCAGGTAATTGAAAGGAACTACTCTGGGCATCTCTCCTAGGAGGATTTGTTTTGCCAACATGCTTGCATCGCTTGTGCATTAGCGGCGGGAGGAAAAGTAAAAGGGATATTAGCCGATGTTAGTGGCTAAGCGACTTTGTCTTTCTTCTGTGGTTTCATTTTGCTGACGTGCTGGCCTCACTTGGCTAAGGGTGTTTTCTGTTTCTTTGGAGGTGGAGCCCTTACCCCGACTCTGCCTCTCACTTCCGGGCTAGACAGACGCACACACTTCTACGTGTACAAATTTATATATAAGATAGAGTAGTAACAGTAGAAGAAATATCATATAAAAATATAAATGGATAGCAAAGTCTGGATGTAGAGTCCTAAATAAAAAATGCACTCTTGCTTTAAAGTTAGAAAGCTCACTGAAGATAAGAAGGTGGTGTTGTCCCTGGTGGCTTGTTTACATTTTACAGTTGCTGATGCATGAATGTCATCTTTGACATCCAGGAGAATGGAGTCTCTCCAATGGAAATGGAGACTCTCTCTGATGCCTCTCCTCTAACATCTCTCCTTCACTCTCATTCTCTCTCTCTCTCACTCTCTCTTTCACTCACTCTCTCTCTCTCTCTCTCTCTCTCTGTCTCTGTCTCGCTCCAACTCGGACTGGCTGTTCCTAATGTCCAAAAACAATGTGGGTTTCCAGACTTTATAATGTAACACAAAGGTAATTGGCCAGTTATTCTGGTGATGGACCACTCTGCCTAATAGCTTTGATCCTGAGTGCTTTAGCCGTATAATTTATTGCTGTCTCTAGTTCTCCTCCCGTTAAGGTTGTAGACTGTCTGGTCATTATAATTTAAGATTATACTGTTAGGTCAGGTCAGGTTGGGGAACATACACTGTCACATCTCGGAGAGTGCCGTCACTGAAATGTGGAGTTTACGAAGCTCCTCCAACAGCAAAGGAAGATGATTATCATGCTGGAGTGACAAGATGTTCTTCACACCTACCCGGATAGGCTGCCTCAAATTAGGACACTAGTGCTGCCGTGCAGCAGGTGACACCTCAACACCACTCCAGTTCCAATCCCCAACAGACCTGACCCTACTGGCTTTCCGGTGGTTTCGACTCTTCCGGGGCTGGGATTCCTGAGGGTTTTCCCCCATCCCCTTCATTATCCAAGCAGCGTTTTGCTATTGGCAGCTGCAGCAGAGCTACTCCTGCTGACAGCAGGAAGGAGTCCTGTCTGTTGTTTTGGAGCTGTGTGAAATTTTTATGGTGGCTGGAATTGCAATCCTGCTACCAACCCCCAAGTTTTCCCTGCAAGAAAGATAGATTTAGATAGCTTAATGACAGCAATATCCTTTGTAAAACAATCCCAGAGTGCATTTATAGGTCGTTGCAGTCCATTTAAGTAAAAACTTGTAACCTTGGCAGATTGTAGCTTGCTTTTAATATAGTGTCTGCAGATCGTGAAGAATGATTTTATCCCTCCAGGGTCCAGAGTCCAATTCATGGTCTGTTTGGAGTTTGCATGTGCTTCTTTTGCTTCTCTTGTGTTTTGTTTTGTTTTTGTTTCTTTTTTCTGGAGAATGTACTTTCTTCCTCCTTTCCATTGGCCTGATATATGTATGTGCTGCCATGGTAGAATGGAAGCAAACATGTTTTTGGAATAAAAATGAAATAAAAGAACCTGGCATATAGCGGTTTTCTGGACTGAACAACTTCAGGTGTTTAACTCTTCAATATAAAGGAACACTTAACAAAGTTTTGTATGCCAGTGTTGTGCAGAAGTGATGTTTATTCACAAATGTATGATTGTCACTTTTTAGCTTTTAACTTCTCTTTTTTACTTTACTCAAAATAAGGCTAGAAACACATTTTAAATCCTGATATCTTCAAAAGTACAAAAAGAATGGCAAGCACTTTCTATGTTTGTAATTTCTGTTTAGCCCCCATTGGCTATGTAGACATTCTTAATCAGGGATTAGATCAAATTTCCTGTACTTGGATGACCGCTGACAGCCCATACGATTTACTCATACAGTACGTCTAATCTGATCTTGGCTGTTTGTGGCAGATTTCAACTAGACTGAGATAATTTGATGTCCCCTAGGCTGCTTTGGAAATGCAATAACATCTGCCAGTCTGGCTACATGCCTGTTATGAATGGTGTTTAAATTAAGACCCATCAGGACTGCATTTTCATATTTTCTGTACCTATTCCTTAATAGCTGAGTTTTTTTAGCATTTAAGGAAATACTGCTGTACATTTTGAAATACTTAAAATATTTTCCTAATCCCCTAATATATAATTTAGTATAGAGAGGAAATATTAGAAGTATTGTTCAAAGTGTTGACAAATAAAATGTGTCAAAGTTTAGCTGCCTTTGTGATGGATTATATGGTTCTGTTAATTGATACTTGTCTGAAGAAATTGCAAATTATGATCCGGTTTCCTTAGGGTCTGTGCACCCAAGATGCCAGCCCTTTATGCATTCTAGATTGTTCAATCATTTTTTAGCTGATCTCTACTAACTTTGTCAAGATGGAAAAATGCCAATGCCTTAAATTTTAACAGACAACAAAATATATGAATAAATCAGTCCATTGTATTATTTTTTTCTTTTCCTTTTTCTCCAGTGGGGATTCCTCAAGCAGTTTGCGGTTCTACTGCTTCTTGGCACATGTCAATATATTTATTTCTAACTATACACATTCCATCTTAGAAGTGTGTAATCTGTATTCCTGTCTGTAAATTCATCTCACAAAATGTACTGTATAATACAGTATCTGTGTGGGCTGTTTCTCATGTCATTTATTATAAATTTGTCTTTCTATCGATTCTTCTAACTTGTTTTTTAGTGCAGACTAGAGTAAATACAATGTGATTGATGAGGAGAGTGGTAAGATAAGTCTTGTTGGCAAAAGAATGGTACTTTTTACTAGTGAGTATTGTTAGCTGAGAGGCAATATGTGGTTTATGGAAATGTTTAATCAAAATGATCTCTTAAACATTTGTTTATTTTTAGATAACCGCGTTTACTAGATTTTAAGACTGGCTCTTATTTGTTAATATCAGATAGATATCTGCTTTGTATTTTTTGCAATGACTACAGTCATATTATAAACATCACTAAAACTTGTCAGTGTTTACATTTCGGGATAATTGAAATGAAAACATGGTGTCTAAAACAAAGTGTTTTAGACACAACCTAACTGTTAATATGTTGGTCAGGATGTAGCATAGCAAACCTTGTTTACAATAGCATTCTCACTACTTGTTTATTCAATGAAATTTACTCGTCCAGTTGCTATTTTGTTATTTTGAACACAAATCCTTTATAACTACATCTTTTCATTGATGAGAGTTTTCAAAAAATACTTGATGAATTACTGGTGTGAACAATCAAATATGCTTACAATGTTCAAGTTTTGTTTTTTTTCTAAGGTAATCTTTTAAATATATTATTGGTTTTAAAAACACATAGTATGAATTGTAACCTTCGTATTTATACTAAAATAATAAAATTTATGTGCGGTAATGTGTATGTATATAAGAGTTTGGTGTTAAAATCAGATAGGTAGGTTTACTAAAAACATTGTTCTCAATTAACTTGTATTACTGGTTATCCTCAATACACATATTCAGCTAACACTTATCATTTGAATAGCAGAAGAAAAAAAAAACTGTTGCCGTAGTTGTTCTTTTGACATCATGCTGTATTTGCATTCATCCTAAAGTTTAAGATGACCATGGACATCAGCCTCTAACAAAAAAAATCCAAGGTTTATAGTACACTGTGTCAATGTTGCAAGTTAAAGTGTGATTAAGTGCTGATTGTATACAATATGGTACATTTTTTGCAAGTTGTATATGTCCTTTAACTATACATAAGCCTTTTAAGCTGTTGTTAACATGTGTTATGATAGTTATTAAAATAAATTTGTTTAGTAAAAAACTCTACTGGTTATAGAAAAGTACTAGATATGTTGGTCACCCAACTGACCCTCATAACAGATTGAATTCCTTAGTATATTGATCACGAGCATGGTGACTGTTAACTCCTACTGTATATATTCATAGTTGTAGGTTAACTGGTGGTGGATCTCTATACCAAATAGTTTCATCTGTGTTACCCAACAAAAGATTGATTAGACTGAGATCTGATGAGCAAAGATTATCATAACATTACTATGTTCACTGTCATCTTCCTGAATGAATTATAGGACTTACAAAGGAGCCTATTCACATATGGACACACTGTTCGGGTGAATTGTTAAGATATCCTACCACAGGAAGTCCCCGAGCTAGATTGAAGCTTATTTGAACTTGTAACTTACCCTAGTGGTTTCTTCAATATAAATCAACAGGAACAAGGATTCATTATAAAAGGTAGTGCTTTTTTTCTAGTCCTTTATTGTGCATTGTTTGTATTTCTTGGAAAATTGAAGTGGCACCTTCTTATTTTCTACTATCAGGAGTTCAGCTAGGTTAGATGATTGTCTCTTACTGTATATACCATTAATAAGCAACTTTTATACTCTTGACGTGTCAGCCTCCTTTTGCCATTTTCGTCAGCTAGCCATTAGAAACATGTTTATGGTGGTCCACTCTCAGTACACCGATGACACTATTGTCAGAACTCAAATAAGGCTATTTATTATGCCATATCTTGAATTCACAATCATGAAACATTTCAAGCAACTTAAATCCTTACGTTTAAATATACCCATTCTAAAATGCACATACATACACAATCTGTTAGTAGCTGCCTTACTGTAGTAAAATGCATATTCTGCACGTAACAATTATGTCAAGGAGCAATCTTCTATGTTGAAAGGGTAAGTGTACCTAATATAGTGAACACTTCATGTGTGTCAGTCTAATTGTATTTACATGTCTATTCATTATCTATTTAATACTACATATGGCAGTTATTGTATGTTTTATATATCCATCCATCCATCCAACACGCTATATCCTAACACAGGGTCACGGGGGTCTGCTGGAGCCAATCCCAGCCAACACAGGGCGCAAGGCAGGAACAAACCCCAGGCAGGGCGCCAGCCCACCGCAGTGTTTTATATATGTATAATTTATGAAAATTAAGTTTAATTTGTGTTTTGATTTGGTATGAAGATTCCTGTGACTTGATCTCTCCGTGCAATAAGCTTCAACTACAAACTCATGTCACACATACAGTCATCCAAATGTTTACCACTTATTTGAAGTTTCATAAAAACTGAAAGTATACCTTAAACTCATTCTTGAAGATACCTCTTTCCACCTGTTACTTAGATAAGACTAAACATTGATGCTTATTAACAGGAAACTATATGGACTATTTTATACACTGTACATTTGCGCACAGAATTCAGATGTCTGTCATCCTTTCATTGCACTTGTCCATCTGACTGTACTTTCACAACCCCCCAAATTAAAAGTATTCTTCTGTTTGCCAAATCTTAATACATAATTCGCCTGCCTCCTCACTCGCTCACTCACTCACTCACGTCCGTCCGAAGCCGAATGCGCAGTCGCCTTCTGCGCATGTCCGAAGCCTTCTGTGCAGTCGCCTTCTGCCCAGCTGCCCGAAAAACCTTACGAGACCGAAATCCAACCCCAACATCGCGGCAGGCGGCGGATTTAGCCTACGCATTTTGGGATTATTATTCTGAAATCCCAAATCCTTCCGCCCAGGCGTAGGATATTAGCCCCGATCACAGCCAACCCTCACACTCAAAATAATACGTAAGAACATATTATTATTAAGTACTTTCAGCGGCAGGAACGACTCCACAGCCATCACGATCATTACACTACCATCGTCCACAGATGTTGATGTGTGCGAAGCGAGGTACACATTCTAAGCCTCATACAAATCTCCACAGGTGGTGCGGTACGCGCATTGTCGTGCGCTGCTGCTGAGATCTGATTAAAATAAAACGCTGCTGGCCTATTCGCACCAAGCACTGAATGTTCACCACACCATCTGGAGTGATTTTAATGCCCCTTGCATCCTCGCCCTTTCAAAACTGCTTATTCTCGCAACTTGGTGCCAATGGCCGCAAAAATTCAAAGAGAAAGGCGACTTCAATTAAATTCATCAACTAACAGTACAAGCCTGTACAGTAATGAGTAAAGCGGACTAAAATCATTACAAAAAAACTTCTTCGTTTCTTCTTCTACTTTTCGTTGATTTGTATTTCTCATTTTTTCCCTTTTACTGCCATAGGCCTACATAATTATAAAATTTGGCAATTTTATGCTTAAAGACTACATGTGTTTCCAAATTCAAAGGGCGTTCCCTGTCAAACTAGCATTTGCCATGACTATAAACAAGTCACAAGGACAAACATTTGACATGGTAGGAATATTCCTTGCCGAACCCGTTTTCAGCCATGGTCAATTATATTATGTGGCTTTTTCAAGAGTCAAAAGGGCGAGTGATGTGAAGGTGCAAGTTAAAGATGGGCCACATCAAGGGAAATTACTGCCAAACAGTGAGAGTGTCTTCACAAAAAATGTAGTCTACAGAGAGATTTTACAACTTTAGTTGCATACTGACAGGCCTCCAGTATACAAACAAAAAACATTGTTATAGATAGCATGTATTTTTTAAGTGTACAGTATTTTTCGCCGTGATAAAGTCATACATATCCCAAACATCTTAGTTAATTATCATTACTTACATCACTTTCTTATTTATTTCTTACTTATCATTTGTTCTTCATACACTGCTGACACAAACTCGTGCCCGTTTGTGAATTTCCCCTTGGGATTAATAAAGTATCTATCTATCTATCTATCTATCTATCTATCTATCTATCTATCTATCTATCTATCTATCTATCTATCTATCTATCTATCTATCTATCTATCTATCTATCTATCTATCTATCTATCTAACGTTGTCGAAACTGGCTTTTTGTCTAGTGTTTTAATAAAATGTTTTAATAAATGTTGTAAAGAAGTTGTCATGCATGCTTTTTGTTTATGTTATACATAAACTATTGTAATTTGAGACCACATGGATTTTGTTTTGTTCTGCCCATATAACAATAACTTTCTAATTTGCATTATGAAGAAGTTTCAAAAATGAGAAATCAAATCACTTCCTGTTCACTGTTAGTGTCACTTCATGTCTTAGCCGTTACTTGGAAAATTTTACAGAGGCTAAAAACTATTTAAAAAGGCATAGCAGTTCTTACATGTTTGAGAAACTACTGTATTCTATTTTTTATTATAATTACCATAAATAGCTGACTAATATAGTAGCCTGTGCACTAGCTCAATGCTCCAGGGATGTGTGTTCAAATCATGGTATAGTACTGCCTGTATGAAGTCTTCTTGCTCTCCTTGTGTTCACTTGTTTTTTTCCAGGTGTTCTGGTCTCCTCCCATATTACAGAGCTGTACAGATTATAGTGACTGGCGTCTGAAATTTAGTTTGGTGTGAGTAAGAGTGGGTCAAAGTGTGTATGCTGTCATGGTCTAATGTACTATTCACTTGATCCTGGGGAGATAGCCTTTGGCTCCCTGCAACCCTGTTGTGGAATCACTGTAAACAGGTTCAAAAATGGATAAATTGACAAAAATTTTCTAGGGACTTTTTGTGTTGTAAGTGCATCCACTTTGTGAAACCCAATATGATTTTATCTGGTGTGCTACATACAGTTAAGACTGATACATTTGCTCATGCTTTTAAATTTTATGATTCGCACAGTTTCCACTTTGCAGTCTGAGGTAAATATATTCAGTTGAGTTTAATTGATTTCATTTGCCGTAATGTCAAATGAGATTGGAATTCTGTTGTTTTAAATGAATTGTAATGGAGAAAGGCCAATACATAAAAATAAAGTGTATAATGTCTTGTAAAATAGACATTATCAGTAGCAGTATAACATAAAAGATTATGGGCCCAGATCTCAGTATTATACAGTTAACTCTGGTTGTGGAAGACTGGTAAACCAAAGAACTGGAATCAGTCAGCCATCTCTACTGGAACATTTAATGAAATTTTGATTCTTTGATCTCAAGCAGCATCATCATTTAGTATTTATTGCAAAACCAACATTAAATAAAATAAATTACCATTTAAAGGGCAAAGTGCCGGAACTGCTCTCAAAATCAATTCAGAGATAGGCAGATATGTGGGACCTGTAAAAATATGCTTCTTATTTTAAATTAGTATTAAGTTATTACATCAGTTTTTCTCACTGACATTTTTCTGCATGCGGTAATTTTATTATTCACACTATAATAATAATAATAATAATAATAATAAATTACTAATGATTCCTTGGGTTGCATGGCCACTTTAGAGTGATTTTATTTTAATAATACTGTATTTTACAAAATTCAGAAAAACCAGTACACATTAAGGACCTACCTTAACAGTCATTCCCTCAGGAGTTAATAACCATTCTTTAAGTCGGCTTAAAATAATTCTAGGAACATCAGCTTCTAAAGAATTGGAAAAGAAAAGTCTTTATGATTAATGAGTAGCAGAGCACAAGAAAATAAATTGGGCAAAAACAGTCCAGGTGCATGCTGTATAAGCCAATTCATTTTACAACATTTTGTGACCATTGTTATGACACTGAATTGATTTTGGCTTAAGCTAAAATTATGGCTTGCAAAGATTAACCAAATAACAGCTACATTCTTGTGTATGTGCAAAAATTCCCACAGGAAAAGTTGAAATAAAGGCAGTATTGTACTAATATGACATGTTAAGGTCATGTTAAATGGTACATTAAAATCTAGTGTAACTAATATTGATCAAAGGTGAAAATTGTTTGTGCCTGAATAAATGGATCTCGGTATATATTAAGACTACTGCTGCAAAATTTGGTATACATCTCCACAGCTGAAAAAACTCAGTCTTGATATGGTGTTTTATGTGCTTTGTGGTCGTTGTATCATATCACATAGTAATGCCACTAATCAGGACCCCATTTATGCCAAAGTAATAATACAAATGCATTTTATTTACTGCGTACACAGTTTCCCAACTTTCTCAGAAAGAGGAGGTATACTTTAGATTTATATGTTTTCTCTATACATATGTATAAAACAGGAGAAATTATTCAAATGTTACCGAAGTTATGGCTGAATTTTTCAACAAGTTTGCATATTTTCCTCAAAATGATACAGCCTTTTCCAGCATGATGTTTGTGTGTGTCAGTGCACCATAACTTGCAAATACATGAAATGATCATTATTACATTTTCCACTCTTACTGCCATAGTGAAAGGATAGAGTCTGATTGATTTGGTTCACAGGAACTTCAGGTTTACTGAATGTAGTTTCACGTCTTTACCTTGAAAGTGACTGAAGAAGTTCCCTTTTTGAAAAAGTGTTTTTAAAAAAGCTGGAAAAAATGCTGAATGTTAGGGGTTTGTGGTGGTGTAAGGATTTTAAATAAAAATGCGTCTGATGCTTTGTGAGTGTTAGGGCTCATTTATACTTCACGCTCAGAACGCGTACATGCCCGCATCATGGCCGCCACGCGTTCTGAGCGTTCATTTGATGCGTCCTCTGAGCAGGTCCTCAGAAATTAACGCGACGCATGCGCGAGTTGCAGTACCAGCAAAAAGTCGGGGGGCGCAGTGTGCTAAAAGTTGGAAAGTGACGTCAGAGTCTCTGTTTACTATCTACATGTGACAGAAAGCTGCTTTGTAGATCCTACGAGATAGATGTGCGCGCTTCGATATTTGATAAATGGTTCGATGTGGCGAAGCAAAATGCCGACATACAGATGTATTCGTGGTGCTTTTATATTCAAGCGTCGCATATTCCCGATCGTAATGACATGATACATTTTAAAATTCTCACATACCGTCTTCTGTGCTATCATTTTTTCTAAGGCTTCCTCTGCTCCTGACAGCAGAGAATAGCCAGTAATAGATCGCCACACTGAGCACATTAAATGTATGATATTCCAACTCTCTGCACATTTAGAATCCTTAGATTTATACTTGATAGCACTTTCATGATGAAAAGCATTAAAGTATGTATATTACATTTTACAGATAAATTGGTAATTTCGTTTAAATAATGAATACTGTTAATAATTACACACATGGGGTGACACAGTGGCGGAGCGTTAGCGCTGCTGTCTTGCAGGGAGTCACGTTGCTGATATTCCCTGCCTGGAGTTTACACATTTTCCTGCTGGGTTTCCTCAGTGTGCTCCAGTTTCCTTCCAAAGATATGCAGATTTGGGGATTTGGTGCTGCTAAAATGACGCTAGTGTATGTGTGTGCTTGTATTCACCTTGGGATTGTTTCTCACTCGTGCCCAATGCTTGCTGGAATGGACACATCCCTGGATTTAATCAATAAACATCCTTTTCAGAAATATTGCGGTAAGGTGTCATCGGGATTTAATGGGTGTTCTAGGCAATTCACAACACAGAGAAGCCGAACATGTTCTCACCGTGATAGTATCTCGCACTGACACCTGGCGGATTCCTCCAGATTTACGTAAAGTACGCGCGCAAGTATAAACACTTCAACGCTTGCGTAGCAGGAGCGTCCGCTGCAGCATGCGTCGTGTCGCGTGAAGTATAACTCCGGCCTAAGTTCAAGCTGCTCCAAGCCATGCAGACTCAGTATTCTTGATGAGGAAATTTGCCAATTTGCGCCTAACGTTCAAGAGAGCAGTTAGTGAAGTTGTTCCTCATTTGAGCTCTGTAGGTCATTTGTTGCACCTGCACTCACTGTGATAACAGGAAAAAAGGCATTGAATGAGAAAGAAAGAGAGGGAGAGAAAATCAGGAAGGAAGCTTCATGGAGAAAGGAAAGTAAAGATTGGAAGTGTGAGCCAGTGTGGCAGACAGAGGGCAAAGCATTTGGGAAGAGAAGAGGCCATGCGCAGACCCGATGGGTGAGCAGAGAGAGGCAAGGAAGAGAGTGGCACTGAGCTGAAAGATGAAACAGCAGAGTAGGACATGCCTTTAACTTTCAGGATTTTAGACGGATTTTAACCTTTGTGTGGATTAATTTATTTATTAACTGATTTTTTTCCTCAACAAGCACTTGTTTTTATCATAGATTATTTATTGACTTATTTTAGGGCTCCATCCGCGATTAATCAATGTAATCGTGTGACAGAGTGTGTCAGCTCCATACTTCCAGTTGTTCTAGGGAGCCTCTTGAACTCACCACTGTCTGTAATGTAACCAAGGAATGAGCCTAGCAGATGAGGACATTTACAACCAGACAATGGGTAGGTGCATAAAGGTGCCAAAGTGCTTTATTTAAACAGTTAAAACAAACAGTATTAAAAACAAAGTGCAGTGCATCATCAGTCAAAAAATAAATAATCCATAAAATCTAGTGACAGTAGAGGATAAAATCCAGTAAATAAATCTCTCTGTTATATACAAAAATCTTTTGACACGACAAGACTTTTTAGGAGACAAGACTTTTTGGAAAAGGTTTTTTCAAGTTCCACGAGACGAGAATATTGCCATGATATTTTTACATCACGCACTCCTAGCAACCATTTTCAAAGAAGACCACGGTACTGTCAGTCTTGTGAATGCTTTTGTCAGACACACTTCCTGCACTCTCAGCTCTTATAAATTTTAATTTTTCCCCACTTTAAGTTCCCAATTAAAGAAGACGCATTATGTCCAAATCTTATTGAAGATTTTTATCACGAAGGGTTATCAACAGAAAAAATGAGTACACGGGCAATCCTAGCACCGAGAAACGATGAAGTCAAATGAATTTATGCCAAAAATGTAGAGTGGTAACACGGCAAAATGGTTAAATGTGTATCAATAGAGTATGCTGAAACAGTTGGTGGTGATCGTGCGTAAGATAACAACAACTTACAATATCCTGAAGAATATCTACAACCGTTAACACCGTCCAGTCTTCCACTGCACAAATTACTGTAGAAAAAAGGATGTATGCAAGAAAGGTAATGTAGTACATCTTCTGCAGATAACATTAGACAACAAAGGAGATCTTGATATGCCAATCGTTTTAAAACGTTAACAGTTTTCTGTTAGAATAGCTTTTGCAAAGGCAATTATCAAATCTCAGAGCCAAACATTCGAAAAAGCAGTTTTATTTAATAGAGAGAAAGAAACAAAATTCAATCATGGACAGTTATACGTCTCATGGATGCAAATGTAACACTTCACATGAAAATAAAAATCTGTTTAAATTGTACATCCACATCCCCATACTCGAGCGGCAGAACTGCAAAGAGGCTAGTGCTTAGTGATGGCCAGTTGGCGAGTGAAGCGGTTGGGGTTATTGGGGTTTTTAACCATATTCTGTAGAACTTACTTTTACTTCAGTTTTTTATGTTTTTATGGTTCTCATTTCTGGCCCTCCCTGTGTCTGCAAGAGTTTCCTGCAGGTGCTCCACGAACTACACAGTCAATGACATGAAGATTAGGTGGTTAGTAATTGCTACAATGATGTGGATGTGTGTTTGTGGTGTATAAATTCGTGTGTTTACCCTGCAGTGGCTGGCACCCTGTCCAGGGATTGTTCCTACCTTGCTGGGATAGACTCCAGCCCCTCATGACCCTGCACAGGATTAAATGGGCTTAGAAAATGGTAAGATATGATTTTGGAATCACCATGAGGTCATCTTGTATTTTAGCAGATGTTGCAATTTTGAGTATTTGCTGCCATGATGTGGCAGTTTGTTATTAGAGGAATGATAATTAAGCCTTTGGTACATACAGTATATATGATTGTCCAACTTTGT
Organism: Erpetoichthys calabaricus; assembly: GCF_900747795.2. Classification (NCBI taxonomy): domain Eukaryota; kingdom Metazoa; phylum Chordata; class Cladistia; order Polypteriformes; family Polypteridae; genus Erpetoichthys; species Erpetoichthys calabaricus. The sequence goes on from NC_041403.2 coordinate 49,589,877, forward strand.
GCATTTTCTAAAATCTTTTATAAGTGCTCATATTTGACAATCTGATTACTCACTTTTAGCTTGGAATTTTTGAATTATATATTGTTTTTAAAAATAATCATTTGCTTTTATGTTTTTTACCCATTTTTGGTTAACATTACTCTAAGATTTTGCTTTTGACCTTCAAGATCCTCCACAAATTGGTGCCTCCATATCTCTCTGATCTTCATCATATTTCTACTCCTTCCTATATTCTTAGATCCTCCTCCTCTATTAATTTTATTAAACCTTCTACTCGCCTAACTACTATAAGGTATAGAGCTTTCAGCTGAGTGGTCCGTTGTCTCAGGAACTTTCTCCCACAAGACATCTGTAATATTGACTTTCTTCCTACCTTTAAATCCTGCCTTAAGACACACCTCTTTAAGCTTGCTTATTCAGTTTGATATAAATTTTAATTGATATATTTAATTTTAATCAACTGGTTTTATTGTAACTATAATTTTTAAAATTTATTTTATATTATGACTATTGCTAATAACATGTTTTCTAAGGTGTCCTTGAGTGCCTTGAAAGGTGCCTATAAATAATAATAATAATAATCTGCATAGTCATTTTGTCTTCAGTCTAGAACTGATGGTTTGGTGAGCAAGTTCTTGTTATAATGTTTATAAAATGATTGAGAAAATAAACTTTGAAAAGGAGCTTAAATTCTTACAGGCCATATGCATACATACCATGCTTCAATACACTATTATTAATACTTTAACTTTTATTTGCTTGTGGTGAGTCTTCATCATGTCAAACACTTGAGTCGTGAGCGAATATTGAATCCTGCAATATGAAAGATACACTTCTATGCAAAGATAGGATTCTCTTTGTGTACCAAATGACATAATAAGAAAAACAGAACTGGACACACTTAGCATTGCCTGTAACATACATTTAAAGCCCATACAAAATCACCCGTTATTGCTTAAACTCATTAATTCCAATTATAATTTTATTTTTCCCTCAGCTAAGTGTCTTTTTGGTCCTTGAGGCCACCGCAAACTGCCTAAGGTGGCTAGATGTGTATTGATGACTCTGTAAAAGGTCTTTAAATGGGGATTTAAATAAAACAAAAAAGATAATTATTTTCCATTTAAATTAATTAGAACATCTTGGCATAAAACAGCAGTCATTGATCTTAGGTTTAAAAGTGACTTATAATAGGATCAAATGCAGAAAGATACTCTTAAGTGTACCAGAGAAATGTTTAAAATCTGCTGTGAGTAGAGCTGTAGATAACATAGAAGTGGAATAGAAAAAACTGTTCCAAATTACTTTGTGAAGTGTTGTGGTTATAAGCTTTACTAATTAATCTCACCATTCAAAATTACAGAAAAGTTAATCATGAAATTAGTGTGCAAAACAGATCTGCAAAATATTGCAGCATTGCACAGTGTGTCCGGGGTAATACAATGCCAAAATAAGTGTGAAGTAAGGCAAATGTTTTAAATTTCAATTCTATTTAAAATAGCATTGTTCAATCTGATAGCCCTAACAGCAAGCTTAATGAATGTCACTTTTGATTTCACCAGCTTAGTTTTCCATATTAAATTTGGAAAAAACTGACTTTGTAAAGAATAACTCAGCATATTATGTGGTGGTTAGTACTTTAAGTTTAACTAACACCAAAATCCAGAAACAGATGCAGTAATACATTTGCTCCTTTTACCCTAATGGACCACAAGTAGCATTAGCTCTCAGACCATAAATACAAAGCAGTAAAGATGCTTAGTTTCAAGGGCTTTACAAAATGGATTGTCCCAAAGTATTTAGGGTCCTTAGAGGTTTCAGTGGCACATGTTGCAGAATAATACATTCTGTGTTCCATTTTCAAAATTTCCCTGTTTAATCACACCTGGCAGCATCAATATCTAGTGCAGTTACAGTTTTCGTTCTCTAAAATGGTGATCCTCTCTTGTAGCATGAAAAATGCCAATACACTGAGGGTTTTCAGCAAGATAATCATACTGCTACCATGAAGGTTTTTCTTTCATTGTATCCAGTGGGGGTAGATTTTATGTGCCATCCATGCCAAACTTTTTTGTAACCTGTGTTCTACTGCTGAAGTCAAGACATTGGAATACCTCTTGGACTAAAAGGTTGGTGGAACCTTTATTTGCAGGCTATGTCCTTAGCAATATGGAGTTTCTTATAGAGTGCATTTGCCCAGGCTGAGAGCAGATATAGAGTGTGTGGAATTAGGTGCTTACACTTTGTTATAAGCAGATAAATTGACTTTTTCCATTAGGTTTTTTGGTGTGCATAATTCCAACATTTTGGGTGATAACTGGTGTATGGGCCTGTCCATCAAGGTTTGTCAAAGAAAGTTATGGTCTCTCTCTCTTTGCTAACCTGGTGATGAACAGGCACCTAACTATCTGGGAAGTGTAAATGTCACCCGGTTATGATCGAAACTGCCCTATGGAATGGACAGAGCCAGTTAGTCGGGAGGCTGCATACTGAGAGAAGAACATTCTACCAGATTTACAAATTCTTCTCAAAAGTTTGAGGAATTTTACTTTGGCTAAGGTAGGGTTGATGCAAATGTTAAGTGTACAGTTATGAACTTCAGCTCTCGGTTAAAAATCTAACTTGTCATAATAAAGAGGGAAATGCACTATTCTCCCTCTCACCTCCCACCTCCCAGTCTGTTCTCAAACTCTTCCTGTCTGTTGAGCTTTACCTTAACTTGCCCTCCAGCCGCATTCGCCCTCTGATATGAAACAGCCTTGAAACAATAGTTTTTTTTTTGTGGTTCAAGCCCCAAAATCACTCCCATACTGCTGTAAAAATCCAATGCTAGTACTTCACTGTGGCATCTAGTAGCCCTTGACACTATTTCTTAAGATGTTCACTCCTGTTGCAGCTTTCATTCACCTGCTCTTTATACTTGACAGAAGGATTCCATCTTGTCCAGTCCAGTAACCCTTACTGCCACCTGCCAACCCGGAGTAGTATTTCTGTCCTTCTGCCAGTCTTTCAGGGCCTCTCAAATTCTTCAATTAATTTTTTATGACCCTGCACCAACAACCTTTTGCAAATGTAGACCTGTTTCATCCATATACAGCCACATTGCTTTTGCTAAGTTACAGTATTTGAGTTTTTCATTTCTCATGACAGATTTACTGGAGGAGTGTTATGCTTACATTAGTAAAATGTTGAAGCACTCTCTCATGATGTAGTACATATCAATTGTAGGCCAGCTGTCTTTTTCATTCCTCCGCAGTCTGCAGTCTGGGACTGAAGCCCTTGAATAAGTATTGTGAGGGTGGTCCACAGGCTTCTTTGGGTTAGTATCGGCTGACTAATCAGAAATGATGTAGAGGCATTTTCTTCTGCAATTGAAGCACACTGCTATTTAAAGAATCAATTTCAAATAAGTAGTCACTTTGTGGTGAGCACTTTGTCTGTCCTTACAATCCGAGTATGAATGTACTGTTAGTAGTTTGTATATACCGACCATATGTTGTTACAAATTATTTAGCTCATGTAAGATTCTTATAGTATGCTAGTCAGTTGACTGAAAAAGGTTAAATATTTGCCTTTCTTAGCACTGGTTTCCCTGAACGTATAGTGATTAAGCTGTATGGTGTTTATGTATTATTAAATATGTCTGGGTTATGAGAGAAATATTTTGTAGTCTCCGTGCTGGTAATATCACCATTTTAATTGTTAATTTCTAATTTTAAAAATGCATTTATGTATATATTCCCTGAAGATCACTCTCCCTGGTCCCTTTAGTCCACAAACACCACATTTATTTAAGATCTCAATGTGACAGATCCATATGGCTATCTAGGGCAGATATATGAAAGTAGAAACTTTATGTCAACCAAATACTTCCGGTTTCTAACACAACATAAAGTGAATACAGAGTACTCATTATGGGTGGCTATATAATATCACAATGTAAGAATTAATTATGGTATCACTCGCTGTGTGTTTCAAAGGGAAAACAGGCCCATGCATTAGATCTTTATTTAATGAATTTGTAACTGACTCTTTTTATTGACTGTAAAGAAACTGACTGTATTTTGCTTCTTACTATATTTTACTTGGCAGCTGACAACTTCATTATTCTGTTCCTTCTTATATAGTCTGAAATGATCCTAGTAATCTTAAAGACTTTTCCCAGTGAACATTATCTTGCTTGTGTTTCAGTTATCAAGTAAACTGCTGTACCCCATGATTCTGACAATACTGACCTTATGGAGATAGGATGTGTTATATTGTATTCCTGTTTGTGGAATTATCCTCATGCAGGGTATAAAAACAAAGATTTATGGATTGTGTAATGTGTAGCATAGTGGTTTAGCATTTCATTATCCAGTCAAACCACTGCCTTTGTAGATACTATATGTATTTTTAGTATCTTGTGCTGGTTAGGTTAGGCTAGGCTAACTAGGTTTCCCATCTGGGATGTTTGCTGAAAAATTCCCAGGATGATATGCCGAGTAAATGAAATGACAGTTAAGAGCTAGAGATTTATGTCATTGTGCTAGCTTGTTAGATGGCAGCAGCTTCTTAAAGCAGACTTAGTATGTTATTGTGGGGTGAGTGGAACTCACTAAGTTCATTCTAGATTGGGCTACTGGCACACCTTAAGCTTAACATATGTTTCCAGAAATACCCATACACATACCCTATACTGATTATGAGTAATGCCTACACAGTCCTACACTCTATAGTACAGTAATCCCTCCTCCATCGCGGGGGTTGCGTTCCAGAGCCACCCGCGAATTAAGAAAATCCGCGAAGTAGAAACCATATGTTTATATGGTTATTTTTATATTGTCATGCTTGGGTCACAGATTTGCGCAGAAACACAGGAGGTTGTAGAGAGACAGGAACGTTATTCAAACACTGCAAACAAACATTTGTCTCTTTTTCAAAAGTTTAAACTGTGCTCCATGACAAGACAGAGATGACAGTTCAGTCTCACAATTAAAAGAATGCAAACATATCTTCCTCTTCAAAGGAGCAAACAAATCAATAGTGCTGTTTGGCTTTTAAGTATGCGAAGCACCACGGCACAAAGCTGTTGAAGGCAGCAGCTCACACCCCCGCCGTCAGGAGCAGAGAGAGAGAGAGAGAGATAGAGAGAGACAGATAAAAAAATCAATACGTGCCCTTTGTGCTTTTAAGTATGCGAAGCACCGTTCAGCATGTCGTTTCAGGAAGCAGCTGCACAAAAGATAGCAACGTGAAGATAATCTTATAATCTATAATTTTCAAGAGCAGAGGGGTCGAGATTATTTTTCTTAAGTAGGGGTTTAAAAACCTACAGCAGTCTTAAGACAGTCTGGGAAGACTCCCGTATCTAATGACGAATTTACTATGTCAAGAACATTATCAATTAGCACGCCCGATACTTCTTTGAAAAAATTTGTTGGTATTAGGTCAAGGGCAGAGGTGGAGAGTTTCATTTGAGAAATTATTTTATGTAAATCAGGTAAATCTATCCTAGTGAAAGAGTTTAATTTGCTTATAACGGAATACTGGGATTTAGGAGGATCCTTAGTGTTGGGGAGATATACTATGTTATTTCTAATATCATTAATTTTTTGATTGAAAAATACAGCGACAGCCTCACAAGTTTTACTGGAAGTACTTAGGAGGCATTCCTTTGAGTTACGTGGGTTTAACAGACGATCAATCGTCAAGAATAGGACTCTGGGATTACTAGCATTGTTATTTATAATCTTAGAGAAATAGCAGCGCCTCTCAAGACGGACTGTGTTATTGTATTCTGTTATTTTAACTTTTAATATTTCATAGTGGATAGTTAGTTTAGTCTTCCTCCATTTACGCTCAGCTCTACGGCACGTTCTCTTTAAATCAGACACTCTTTGGGTCTTCCATGGTATAACAATGCTAGAAAATTTTTTAACTGTCTTTTCAGGTGCAACTATGTCAACAGCAGCTCTCACCTTAGTATTAAATCGTTCCACCTTACTAGTTACATTATCCTCGCTATTATAGTTGGCACTATAAATGGACTGATTGCTTAGAGTGTTTGTAAGTTTTAAAGCTGATGATGAGTCAAAGAAGCGTTTTTTAACAATATGCTTCTCATGAGTGTTTTCTATCATTATTTCTATATTAAAAAGTAGAAGAAAATGGTCTGATAGACCCATATCAATGACCTGCTTTATATCAACTTTTAGTCCTTTAGTAATCACTAAGTCTAACGTATGACCTGCTTTATGTGTAGGCTGATTAACAAGCTGTCTCAAATCAAAAACAGTACAGTAAATTGAGACTGTTGCTTTAAAATCAGTTCAACAAGAACACTTGGACATTGTTGGAAACTAGTTAAGGGTAAATTTTGCACAAATATTATGACATTTTTCTTCATACAGAGAACCATACACATATGGAATAAGTTACTACATATTGTGGTAGACTGTAGGACTTTTGGGATCTTCAAAACTGGACTTGATGATGTTTTGGAAGAATTAAGTGGCTAGGACTGGCAGTCTTTGTAGGACTGTGTTGTAATATTTTTACAAGGCCAGTTCCTATCTTATGTCTGATGTTACTGGGAAGAGTTTTGCCTGCCTGCAGTACAGTGTTTAGTTCTGATATTTTTCTCACGGTGGTTAGCACTGTTGTCTGATATAAACCTGTAGCCCTACATTACTGGGTTCAGTTTTTGTCTGAATGATGGTCATTTCCAGAGGGTGGGACTGGAATGCGTGTCTGTGTGGGGTGTTGCCAACCAGGATCCCGAGCTGTTTTGTCATGCAGTGAGTGCGGCAGCACGCTGTACCAGTGCATGCTCCCCGACCCGACCTGACCTGACCTGACCTGAATTTCTGTCTGAACTGTGTGTATAAGAGTGTTTTTTAAACATATTCTGAGGTTGTTGGCACATCCATGTTCCCCAAATATTAAAGTTTTCTCAGACATCCCAAGTATATGCACACTAACTGAACAGCAACTGTAAACTGACCTTCTTGTTTTTTGTACATGTATGTGCCCTATGATTGATTGGCATTCCATCCAGGGTAACTTCCTCTTGTTGTTTTTTAAGGTGCTGGGATGGACGGTGGCATCTCATGACCTTTCTATTGGAAAAACATAAGTTTGGAAAATGAATTGGATACATATATATTTAAAATCATAGTAAACTCACTGTTTACGATTCCATATTTTTACTAAGAACTTTCATTTAATTTATAGGAACAGTTAAAAAAATGAGTGGAAAAATTTTGGGAAATGAAGTCTGTTCTTTGACGTTTTGAGAGGAAATTAATTCAAATACACACAAGATGGTAATGCAGTGATGCTAGTAAAACAATAAGAACATGAACAAATGAAAAAATAAAAGTTAATAATGCACTTTACCACAAACAAATGCTATGAACAAATTAATATTCCATTCTGACTGCTGCCCTCCTAAAGTACAGACTTGTGAGTGTGCTATTTGGGCTTTACTGGACATTTCTAATGGACACAGAAAAGTAATCAAAGAGCATAAACATCAGTGGTTAGCACTGCTGTAGCTTGGCAGAGGGGGCGGTCCACCCCAGGTGCCACTTTGTAATAAACTTTAGTACTAGACTTTTTAGACTTTTTTGACAGTTTTGTTTGATAGCGCTTTGGCAAGCTAATATGTGTTAGCTGTATCAAAAGTACACAGTTTTTAATGTTTAAAAACTGCTACAAATGCATATATTACAAAGTTATATTTTACAAATGCAAATCTTGACCAGTTCGCCGACTCTCTCTGTCAACTTATTCTGACCAAAAGGGACAAACCCTTCAATCTTATTATTAACATTTTATTATTCTCTCAGTCTCAAGATGAAGCAAACAAAAGAGTAGTGCTGCTTTTAGGAAAAAAAGAAAAAGGCAAAGGATGAAAAAGAATGAAGGGACATAATTGAAATAACTCAATCTTAATTAATATTTAAAAATGTAGTTAAAATTTTCTTTGTTTTCATTTTTTGTATGAAGAAAATGGAGGGGGTAGAATAAATGAACAAATTTTAGATGTGTATAGTAGCTTTTAAATAAGAAAATGTAGAAAGGGATATTATGGCACCGAAATTCCAAAATCTGTTGGTTTGCCAGTTTTTGGAAAGTATATAATAATCCTGAATTTTGCATTTTGTCACAAGAACCTATCCAGGCAACGCTAGGCACAAAATAGTAAATAGTGCCAGTCCATTGCAGGGTCCAAACAAACAAGACAAGTTTAGAATCACCAGTTAACCTAATTAGCGAGTCTTTAGTGGGAGCATACCTAGACATAAGAAAACATGCAAACACCACACGGACAACATCCAGACACGGGCTTTAAATTTTGGATGCTGCATCCATGTGTTGGCAGTGGCATTCATTGGGCTAAAGTGTTGCCCAATTTATAAATATATAAAACTGAAATGAAATAATGTCAGTGTTTCTAATGAAAAATAATATTTCAAGCTAAGCTGGTTATTCCTCCTGCCTGTACAAAAACTATCGGTGTTATAGCATGCATATATACAAATTTCTTCTTTTATACAACATGCACTGCTTTCTTTTTTGTGTTCTTCTTTTTTGGCATTCAGGTTGCTGAAATGTGATCACATCCTTCTTGGTTACTATTTGAAAATAATGCATTTTTAATAAATGGGGACTATTTACCAGACAATGGAATTTGCTACAATAAATGTAACTCTTTTGTTTAAATATGAAGTGTATTGGTGAAATCTGCTATTACATTTCTAATGTATTGGTTCAGAATATCTTTTACAATTGTTGAATTTACTCCAGGGTTTTACATTCGGTTGACTGGAAATAAGTATTTTTCTTTCTGCCTTCCAGTTCTGAGATCATTCTATGGTCTCTAGAGCCTTAAATCCACTTTGCTTTACAGGGTTAGAGGTTCCGGAAAATCAGAATAACATTTGTGGAATACTTTGAGATTCCACTTCCTATCCAATTTATGTTTACAATGCAGCTAACACAAAAAATGAAGAAAGGCCACATTTTGATTACTGGCATAAACAATCTCCTTGTACCTCAATACCCAAGCCTTATATTTCAAAGTTTCCTTTAATTTATTTTCTCAGCTAAGCAGGTAAGAAGAAATTGCTTGTAAGATATGTACTATATCTAAAAGGCTATCATCTGCATTAAAGTTGAAAAAATAAAATTAGTAAAAATCTCCGAAGAAAAGGCTATTTTGTGTCACCCACATTTGTCTGATTTCACACAAAGATGCGTTCCACAACTGCATTCTTTCTTATCTTTCTGTCAGTAATGCATATTTTGCTATCTGCCAGACAGTATGCTCAAATGCCACACACTGTAAGTGATACAGAAGCAGCTACTCAGCTGCCTTAAGAGTGATACAAAGGCTGAACTACTTCTTGCACTTTATGACATCTTTTGTAGAATAATATGGAGTAATACACATGTGCCCCATGTCAGCTCTCAAACCCTCCCACATGCAGTATCTGTTTCACTGTGCTCAAAATCTCAGCTTCCACTCCTCTCTTCATTCTCCAGAAGCTGATTTCAGGGAGGCATCAATGCAGATAAGGATCACTCTTGACAGCATTATGCAATGGGATGGTAACATCACTCTTTGGCACCCTGCTCAGCCATGTAGCATCTACTGATAGATCTGAAACCACGAATGTAGAAATAAAACAGCTGAGAAGTTCTCTTTTATTTAATGCTTAGAAAGACTTTGGGGTTTAAAGAGTTGAGAAGAAAGGAGAAAAAAAAACAAAAAAAAAAAACATCAGGATATTTTGAAAAATGTTTTGTTGGTCATGGTCTACCTACCTGACAGATAAAAGAAATTGTGAGCACAATGAAAACTGCCTGGCATTGTTCCACTGGCTGTAAATGGAGCCATGTAGTCTTAAGGGCCATTGTCTGAGAAGGGCTCAGGCTGAGGCTGAAGATAGACCTCAGTGGAAACTGTGGAAACTGGGTGCTGCAGTGTTTCTTTGAAGGGCAATCCAAATTTCAACAAAAATGTGGACATATTATGGAAGCATTTTATTTTACATGAGAACAGAGCGATAATGAAAAGTGAAATGCGACAGATTAAATTGAGCAATGTGAGTAACAAAATAAGCAGGATTGTATTTCTGTCTTTAATAAAACGATGCACTCTTTTGAGATGATGGACTTACTGAAGAGTTTTTGAAGTACAGCATTTATAAAATGTTTGTTTATAGATTCTAGTGGCAGCTAATTGATTCAACTGGTTAATTCTTGGTGCAATGGGAACTTATGATGCTAATCTCTGAACTCCATGCCAGTGACCATCAGATAGACTGGATTAATCATATTTTTATTCGGAGCAAAAGTAATAAAAGTATAGAAGTCTTTTGTTTGTGTTGGCTGTGTTCCACCTCATCTGCATGAGCCACACACTTCCTCTATGTGAAGTACATTTACTATAGATCCGTAGGTAGTAGAAATATTATCCTGAGATTATGTAGTCTTTTATGCTTCGGACAGTGTTCTATTTGGAGTCATAAAGCTCCTTTAAAAATCTCTAAATGCTGTATACCTGGGGTTTTGAAATGAGCCAAAGGGAGATGTGGCACTGATTGGATAGATGATATACGCAGACGGCAGATATTTTGACTCCTACATTGCTTTAAATTATTAATGTATATTGCACATTTAGTTAATAGCTTTTCTTTCAGAAATTGCCTCTGAGCCCTGTTGATTCTCTATGTTGTCATGCTTTTGAAGTTCCATTTTGCTCATAACTTTGTAAATTAGTGTCTTTAGGCCTTTAGGGTTTAAATACCTGATAATTGTTTTTTCTAATAGAATTGAGGATAAGTACAGTGATATGTGTTCTGTGTCCTCCCTGGGTTTCTGCCAATGGGCAATATAAATCCTGGGCATTGATTTGGATACTGTGGGGAAAAGCTGTTTTTCACTGTTTCCTCATATTATTGCAACAACTTAAGTGAATGGCTTTTGTGTTATACAGTCTTTCATGTTTTTTTGTTTTCTTTTTGCTTTTTGTTTCATATTCCAAAGGCTGAACATGAAAACTAACAGGTGGTTTTTAATTATGAATTACACGTAGCTAAATTATATGATCTAAAAATTACTGCAAGGGATGTTTAATTTTCTTTTTTTTATCAAATCTAAACAGTTGATTTAGCTTAGAATAGATTAGGTTCAACTTTATTGTCAGGTATAACTAAATGCAGTTTAGCATCTAACTAGTAAGTGCAAATAGTAGACTAAGGTGCAATACACAGTGGGTGCAAATAGTACATTAAAGTGCAATAAACAATAAAGTAAAGTACAATAAAGCAGCATACAAATGATAATATATATCTGTATGATATTTGAATTTACAGGTAGTAGTATATAAAAAAGAGTATATAGATGTGAATACTGATCAGTAGTACAGATACAAAGGTATGAATAAATATAGATGTATTTATATATAAAATAGATATACTTACTGATATAGATACCTTCGTGTGGTGGTTATGGCAATGAGCTATCAGGGCATGCTCCCAACCTGAAGGGGGTAAACAGAAGTTGAATTACATAAATTAAATGCAGTAAAGCTGAATGAGCATTTATCATTAATGGTGCAGCAATTATTTTGACTTTAGTGTCACATCTGTTGTTGCATGTCACTAATTCTCTAAAAGGAAAGGAAAGGCAACACAGAAAGAAGATGCTTCATCTCTAGTTTGCATTATCTCATACTCCTTTATTGGATATTTTTCATATTTGGTTTTCTGGTTGTTTTGAATGGTTTATTATTCTATGGACTAATAATCCCTGCATGTTTGTTTAACCTATTGTTTTTTTCTATTGTAAGAATGCTAGGGGTCGCTGTCGCCCCATAGACCCAACAGACAGATTCACAGACACAGGGTAAAAGCACCAAGAAGTATTCTTTAATTATTTCTTCTTGCACAGTGCAATCACAGCACCACAGACATAATAAACACAAATAAATTAATATCAACACAAAATTCTTCTTTCCTCCACACCTCTCAGCAAGCTCTGTCACACTCCTCCCGACTCCGGCTCACCTGCTGGGTCTTCAGCAGTCCTTTATATAGTGCCCGACCCGGAAGTGCTTCTGTTCTTCCTTCCACGTGACTTGCCAGCACTTCCAGGTCAGATGGAGAACTCAGATTCTTTAGTCAGCCCAGAAGTACTTTGGGGCTCCTGTCCATGTGATTCATTAGTACTTCCGGGCTATAGGGAAAATATGATTCCCTTGGTCCTTTGACAGCTCCCCCTGGTGGCACCCATGACACCCAAGAGGGCTGTGAAACCGAACTCCAAGTCCCAGGATGCCCTGCGGGAATCCGGGGCACCGCTCTACTCCAGGGGAGCTGACATCTAGCGTCTTGGGGAAGGCAGCGTCCAAAAGTTGCTGCCTTCCCCCATCTTTTCCTTCTCGGGGTGTCCTGGCCAGGTTGAGCTGCCATCACACTTTTTATAGTCTATACCAGTGATTCTTAGATTCAGTCCAGAAAACTCTACGTTGTTGCAGGTTTCCAACCAACTACTATTTTTACTGGGACCCAGGTTTCCCAGTTTCTGTGTTTTGGAATCAGTGTAGACCAGGGGTTCCCAACTGGTAGTAAATTTTATTTATTCTGGGGCAAAATTTGAAGTAGACCTATTTTGTGAAATACTATAGTATTACTATGTGCTATTATCATTGCTGTTTTAAACATTTTTATTTTAAGTTCAAACAGTATCTTAAAATTTCCCCTTTTGTCAATCACTTTATTGAGATATAAGTATAAACTCAAATTACTGAACAAAACAGGGTGGGGTAAATTTTCTTTTGAAAAGTTCCCACTGGGTAAATGGGACAACAAAGGTTGGGAGCCTGTTGTAGACTTACACAACTAAGTTTAGTATTTTTTAAATATAATGTACTAAGGATGTATGCATGTTATATGGGGATTATTTATTCATTTATTTTTAACTTGGTTTTTAATGTTTTCCTCATAATATTCATTCTGCTTTTTCAGGTGTACTACATATTAGTACATCTGATGCTGTAGTAGTTTTTGCCTTTCAGCATATTCGGTTTCTTTTGCAAGAGTGTCTACTGTGCTTACTGTTTATTGTCATTATTAGAATCTAATTAAGAGAGAAAACTAACAGTAAAATAGGAAAACAACAAAAGAGAGATAAGCATTTAATGCTTGCTATGGTATCATGTGGTACTGCAATTGCCATGAGGCCATCTTGTGTTTTTGATTATGCTGTCATTTTGAGTGTTTGCTGCCATGATGTGACAGTTTGTTGTTAGAGGAACAATAATTAAGCTTTTGCTACATGTTATGATTTTTTGTTAGGAATCTTCGATATACAAAAATATATATATATCTATATATATTGTGGCCAGTAGGGGGCATGCAGCTCCTCAGACCCCTGGCACAACACAGACAGAGCCCAAGTTCAGCAACACACACTTTTATTTATAGTTGGGAAGCTCTTCTCCCTCAGTCCCCACAACAGCACAATACAAAGCACCCAGCAGCACAATCTACAGCACACAGCACATCTATCTCTCTCTCTCTCTCCCTCTCTCTCTTTCTTTCTTCCTCTTAGCCTCCACTCCTCCCCCAAGCAAACTTTGTCCACTTCCTCCCAACTCTGACTCCTGGAGTAGTGGTGGCTGGCCCATTTATAGAGAACCCGGAAGTGTTCCAGGTGTTCCATAATCTCCTTCCGGCTGAACTTCCGGGTGTGGCGTCAGCCCTGCAGAGGAAGGCTTAACCGTTCCCTTTGCACCCCCCGGTGGAAGTCACGGGCCCCAGCAGTGTTGAGCTTACATGCTCCAAACCCATGGCACAGTAGCAAGACAGGGGGGCTTCCCTCTGTCGTCCCAGGGGAGATATTGCCCTGTGCAAGCTCCTTCTCCTGGTCTTTCCATTACGAAAGTGGTTATTCACTATATATATAATACTAACAAAATACCCGCGCTTCGCAGCGGAGAAGTAGTGTGTTAAAGAGGTTATGAAAAAGTAAAGGAAACATTTTAAAAATAACGTAACATGATTGTCAATGTAATTGTGTTGTCATTGTTATGAGTGTTGCTGTCATATATATATATACATACATATACACATATATTATATAGCAAAATACCCGCGCTTCGCAGTGGAGAAGTAGTGTGTTAAAGAGGTTATGAAAAAAAAAGGAAACATTTTAAAAATAACGTAACATGATTGTCAATGTAATTGTGTTGTCATTGTTATGAGTGTTGCTGTGTTTTATATATATAAAATACACACACACACATATAAACATATATATACATATACATATACACATATATATACATATCTACATATATATATATATATATATATATATATATATATACATATACACATCCACATATCAACATATATATATACACATATATACACACACACACGCTTTATGGGTGATGATTGTTTTACTCTTTTTATCTTTATTTTATTTTATTGTAGAATCAACTCGTATCTGCGCACAGCAGGGCAGCCGTGGGCGGATGCGTATGGTGTATTCACTCCATGTTATCGTGCATTGCGCTGTCAGTGGTATTTTGATAAAAGAATTTGAACAACATATAAGAAGCGTATAAATTATTAAACAGTAAAACATTAACATTTAAGAAGTAAAGTTACATTAAGTACTACTGCAGTGCCTTCGGGTATACCTCATTTTTTGTTTTCCCATTACATGCTTAAATGTATACATTTTTTGGTGCACCAACCCGAGAACACGCGACATAGAACCGAGCGTGGGAGAAGCATGGATTTTAAACACGCGTTCAGTTCCTCTGCTGGTCTCCCTCGTGGAATAACTGGTAATGTTTGACTAAAATGTATAGCGAGTAAAACGACATTACCTCCTATTTTTTTTTTTACGATCTCTGAGATCTTGCTTTTTTCGGTTCAAGGCTTCATAAGCTCTTTTATGTTGTATGGTGTACTTATCCCAAACCATCATCTTTGAATGTTGCAAGACTTTCGCCTTGTATGTAGATCGGGGTAATTACATTCATTGCATTCCTAGTCTGAATCACAATGTGATTGTATGGGTGGTTACCTGCCACTGTAGGGTTGCCACCCGTCCTTTAAAATACGGAATCGTGCCGCGTTTGAGAATGAAATTGCGCGTCCCGTTTTGAATCAATACTGGACGGGATTTATCCCGTATTTTTTTTATCATTTTTTTTTTAAAGCAGCGTCTCATGCAAATCATCCGACACGTATTTTATGAAGATGCCTCCTTTCCTACTTTTGATTGGGTAATACTTGATGTCATCGTTAGTTTGATTGGTGTTTTTAACTGTCCAGTGAGGAGGGCGTGTCTTTTAAGTAGAGTGTGCAAAGTGTTGGCACTGAGATGTGACGTCAGCGCCATAGTTGAAGCCCCTAACGTTGCGGTCAGCAAGTCGGCTAACATCCGCCATGTGCCGTCTTTCAGTTGCGAGAAGCAGATCATAGAATGGTTGAAACTGTTGCCCCTAACGTTGCGCCACGGCGTGTGGTTCGTTTATACCTCGTGTCTTCTCATTAAACTTTAATCTCAAGAATATGTTATTGCAATCCGCAGCGGGAGCGTTTCTATAAACTTAATTTAAACTTACGTTTTACACCGTGCTTTGTTTCCCTTATGAACATGCTTGTATGCTTAACTCGCTCCGTTCTCAATTGTTTAATTAATTTTTTGCTGTTCGCTGTTTGCGGGTCTTCCTCCATTTCCCCCTACTTCGTTCTTTTATCTCGCGAATATGTTATTGCAATCCTTAACGGGAGCGTTTCAATAAACTGATTGAAAATAGTTTTGCATTTACCTTTTTAGTAAAAGGCGAGCTTTTAAGCCTGAGAAATCACCCCGTAAATGCACACGTTTAATTGGACATGTGTTAATATGTATGGTTACACAGTATTAAAAGACAGTGAACAACGTCAGTTACCTTTGTTCCCGCGTTTGATAAAAGGTGAGCTTTTAAGCCTGAGAAATCACCCCGTAAATGCACACGTTTAATTGCACATGTGTTAATATGTATGCTTACACAGTATTAAAAGACAGTCAAAAATTAACGTCATTTACCTTCGTTCCCGCGTGTGACTCGTGCTGTAAATGTCTTCCTTGTTTTTAGTTCACGTGATTACGTAGGAGGCGTGATGACGCGATACGTGACTCCGCCTCCTCCATTACAGTGTATGGACAAAAAATATGTTCCAGTTATGACCATTACGCTTTGAATTTCGAAATGAAACCTGCCTAACTTTTGTAAGTAAGCTGTAAGGAATGAGCCTGCCAAATTTCAGCCTTCTACCTACACGGGAAGTTGGAGAATTAGTGATGAGTGAGTCAGTGAGTGAGTGAGTCAGTCAGTCAGTGAGGGCTTTGCCTTTTATTAGTATAGATAGATATATATATTGCCTTGCACTCTGTGTGGAGTGTGTATGTTCTCTCCATGTCTGCATGTTTTCCTCCAGGTGCTCTGGTTTCCTCCCACAGTCCAAAGACATGCAGATTAGGTGAACTGGTAATGCTTAATTGGCCTTAATGTGTGTTTTGTGCATGTGTTTGCCCTGCTATTGTCTAGCGCCCTTTCCACGGTTTGTTTCTGCCTTTGCCCTATGATAGCTTGGATAAGCCCCAGTACTTCTGCAACTCTATTCAGGACTGAGCGAGTTAGAAAATGACTGACCAAACTGATAGTATATTCCAAGTGCCATTTTTTTAAATCTTTTTACCATGTACTTCATAAAAAAATATGCTTTACAGTAATCCCTCGCTATATCGCGCTTCGCCTTTCGCGGCTTCACTCCATCGCGGATTTTATATGTAAGCATATTTAAATATATATTGCGGATTTTTTGCTGGTTCGCGGATTTCTGTGGACAATGGGTCTTTTAATTTCTGGTACATGCTTCCTCAGTTGGTTTGCCCAGTTGATTTCATACAAGGGACGCTATTGGCAGATGGCTGAGAAGCTACCCAACTTACTTTTCTCTCTCTCTTGCGCTGACTTTCTCTGATCCTGACGTAGGGGGATTGAGCAGGGGGGCTGTTTGCACACCTAGACGATACGGACGCTCGTCTAAAAATGCTGAAAGATTATCTTCACGTAGCTACCTTCTGTGCAGCTGCTTCCTGAAGCGACATGCTGCACGGTGCTTCGCATACTTAAAAGCTCGAAGGGCACGTATTGATTTTTGATTGAAAAACAAACTCTGTCTCTCTCTATCTCTCTCTCTCTCTCTCTTTCTCTGCTCCTGACGGAGGGGGTGTGAGCTGCCGCCTTCAACAGCTTTGTGCCGCAGTGCTTCGCATACTTAAAAGCCAAACAGCCCTATTGATTTGTTTGCTTTTCTCTATCTCTCTGACAGTCACTGCTCCTGATGCGCACTCCTTTGAAGAGGAAGATATGTTTGCATTCTTTTAATTGTGAGACGAAACTGTCATCTCTGTCTTATCATGGAGCACAGTTTAAACTTTTGAAAAAGAGACAAATGTTTGTTTGCAGTGTTTGAATAACGTTCCTGTCTCTCTACAACCTCCTGTGTTTCTGCGCAAATCTGTGACCCAAGCATGACAATATAAAAATAACCATATAAACATATGGTTTCTACTTCGCGGATTTTCTTATTTCGCGGGTGGCTCTGGAACGCAACCCCTGCGATGGAGGAGGGATTACTGTATTTACATTATGCAGAAATTAATATTGTACTTACAAATAAGCAGATTTCCTAGAAAAAAAGTGAGTGAAGGCCAATAAGTTGTTTTTCGGTGACTTTTTCATTTTAAAATATAAGGAGTCAAATCCTGCAAGTAATGCTCCACGGTGTAGTACTTTATGGCAGAACAGCAAAGAGGTTCAGTTCCTCCATCTAACTCACTGAGTGACCCTGAGCAAATGGCTTACAGTAACTACCTGTGCCTCAACTGTAAAGAAAAAAAAAATCTGTAAACAGTGTCAGAGATGGCTGGGATGGCAACCCAGCCAGGACACCCAGGAGGACCGGAGGACGGCTTGTGCCTCCTCCAGACCACAAGGGGGTGACCACCCTGGTTATGTTGGGGACCATGGGTGCAGGGCTTGGAAGCCCAACCCTGTAGGGGCCCGTGGTCACCGCCAGGGGGCGCTCCAGTGACTAGAGAACCCTGGACCTCAGCACTTCCTCCACACCCGGAAGTGCTGGGGAGAAGAAGAAAGGGGACACCCGGAGTCCCTCCAGGTGCACAGCCGTCACTTCCGCCACACAGGGGAGGGTCGGCGCAGGAGTGTCGGAGAGCACCTGGAGCCCATCCGGGGTTGTATAAAAGGGGCCGCCTCCCTCCAGACAATGACTAGAGTTGGGTGGAAGGGGGACAAAGCTGTGGAGGAGTGTTGGTGAAAGAGAAAGAGAAGGACTGAGTACTAGTGCTGGAGGCACTGTGTTGTGTGCAGGTTATTGAGGAAAATAAATGTGTGTGTTTAGGACATACGGTGTCTGTCTGTCTGTGTCCGGGGCCTAGTCTTCTACAACGGTTATAGTGTTAATGTAAGTTAGCTAGGATAATAGCAACAGTCAAATATGAAAACATAATAGTGGTTTGTGATATATAAAATATAATGAAATCAAGATGAATCCTACTATCTGACATAATTTTATTTCTCATTTTCATGTATTTTTTTATGTTTGCTCACTCACAGGAAGCTGTTTGTTCTGAGAATTATTAAGGATCTCAAACCCTTAACTGGAAAATGTCAGCTCTTAATGCTTGCAATGACTGCCTACATTTGGAATCAGTGGGTGAAATCACTAAAGAGGAGCTGATTAAGAAGTCCCATGTGAGTTGCAAACTTCAGGCTCCTTACCTTGCTTTTAAAACATTCTAATCTTGCGTTGGGCTATATGTGTAACCTTGTAGTTGTTTACTTAACATTTAACCAATAAAAGCACCAAGTTTAAATCATTAGATTTCTTAGTTAAAATACAGGATCAACAATTTAAGGTGAAAACTGCTTATTAAGTTTGCTCCAGCTTTATTACTTATAGGGTACAGAGATTTGGTGCAATTTGATCATCCTGTGGTGCTGAATTATGTTTTGTGAGGGGTGCAATTTAATTTGTAAAGTGAATGAATGCATCTTGAGAGCAATTTTCCTTTCAAATCAGTAAGCTACAACACTAGCAAAAATAAAATGTGATTAATATCACATTGTTTTTTTCTAAAATGTTATCTGGATAAGGTCAATATTTAATAATACTTTTCTAATGAAAGCAAACTTGGTGAAGAATTTTATATGCAGTTTCTGTTCTGGTCTGTTCATACGTCTAAATATGAAATCTCATCATTATATTTTTTCAGGGTAAATGCCAGGACTGTAAAGTTGGTGGACCAAATCTTTGGGCTTGTTTGGAAGTGAGTCTGTTTTAACTTATTATTTATTTATTCTTTTTTTTGTTGTGTTATTTTTTTATTTGTTATGTTCCATTTTATCATCAAGGAGGTATTGGAGCAGAAATTACTAAGGCCTGGATGCTTTTCCTAATGGCAACTTCCTTTTGTAATATTTTATAACACTTAGGATAGGCAATGAATATATTCAAAATAGCAAAAACATGTTGAATGTAGTGGAAGGTTATGGAGTCAAATGGTTTATAGACCTGTGGAACATGATTATGTGTGAAAGGAGGATTCCTGAAGAATGGAAAGGGAGGGGGGGGACATTCAAGTATGCAAAGGAAAAGGTGATCCACTGCTGCATTTGTAATATTGAGCAATCAAGCTTGTGGAACGGGTAACAAAGGTTTTGTGAGAATGCTAGGGAACTAATCTGGATTCAAGTGAAAGTTAATGAAATGCAGTTTGGTTTCATTCCTTGGAAGAGAACAGCAGATGTGATCTTTGCTGTCATGCAAATGTAGGACAAGTATTTGGCTAAGAGAAAGAAGCTGCATTTTTCATGTGTAGATCCAGACAAGTAATTTGACAGAGTGCCAGAGGAAGTGGTGAGGTGGGCATTGAGGAAGCAGGGTGTGGTTGAATGTTAAATGTCTGTATGTGATGTCTGTGTATATGAAACATGAATGGTGATCAGGAGATCAGGACAGCAGACAGGGTTAGTGAAATTTTTGATGTGAAGGTAGGGTTGCACCAGTGATCTCTTCTGAGTCTTGCTTTTTGTGATAATGATGGAGGTGGCAACCAGAGATATGTGCAAATGATTGCCATAGGAGCTCTTGTATGCAAATTATCTTGTATTGGTAGGAAAAGAGTCAAGCAGATTTAAAAGAGAAAATGCAGAAATGGAATATAGCTTAGAAACAAAAGGCCTCAAGGTCAATGGAAGGAGAACTTTGGGATTATTAGAGGCAGAAAGCATGGGGCATTGAAGGTGTGGGTGCCTGGCTTTGTGGTAAATGTGGTAAAGGGTTTACAAAAAAGTCATAATCAAATGCAGTTTGTCAGAAGTGAATGCATAAATGATGTAGTAATGTGAGGAGTAGTCTGCGGGTGGTAATTATGACCTTTGTTTGTAGAAAGTGTGTAGGGAGGATGCAGAATACTGATGCAGTAAGTGTAAATTTAAATATTGGCCATTAAGCTGTGATTGAGAAAGTAGGGTAGTTCTGCTTCTTAGGTTACATGTTGAGTGCAGATATACTGTAGGTGTGGCACAGTAGTGATAGCTATGGCGAGAGGTATATGGAAGAAATTGGTGTGCTCCATTCTGATTTCTAAAGGGAATCCTTCTTCTATTAAAGGGTAAAGTTTTTGAAAGCTGTTTTAAGAATAGTGTGCTGTATGGTAGTGAGACATGACTGACGAAAATGGAATATGGAGTCAAGCTAGAAAGACCAGAGATGAGAATAATGAGATGAATATGTAGAGTGTCCTGTAGTGGGAGGAAAAGGCATGGAAGTGATAGGTATTGTGCTGAGGAGAAATAGAATCAAGTAGTTTGGACTTGTGGAGCGAAAGGAAGTGGATGATTCACGAAATGTTGCACCATGAGGAAAGTGGAAGAGACAAGGTCAGAAAAAGATGTTAGAGGTGGTGTCAGATGATAGAAAAAGAACATGACTAACCCCTAAGGAATACCCAGAACTGCAAAGAGTGGAGGAAAAGACTTTTTTTGGCAACAGGATAACTTGGGTAAACCTGAAAATACTTGTTAAATGGATGATGATATTAAAATTAGACCAGCTGGATTATTTTAAATTGGATCCCAAAAAAGTAAAACTGAACAGAAAAACACCTGGAGAATATTTCAACAAATGTTTTGAATCTTTTCAAATTTCATGCAAAATATTATTTGCCATACTGGACCAGGATGTTTACATAAAAATGTAGCTGTCTTATGTCCTATTGCAATTACAAAAATCGTATCTCTATATTCTACACCATTGTTTGAATAGTTCCACAGTTAATGACTAATGCTGTTAAAGATGGAAGCTTCTTCATATTTCAGTTAATTTTGAGAACTTGTTTTTTTCCAGATTAGAGTTGTAAGTAAGGCAGGAGCCAATCCTTTACAAGAGGCCAGTCTATTGCAGCTCAACACCACAGTCACCAGTAAACACAGTATACATATTGGTGGAGTATAGAAGGAAAACAGAATACTAGGAGAAAACACATGCAAACAAAGGAAAAACATGCAATCTCTGTGTTTAATTCCTATAATGATTACTGTTTGTGTGGAGTTTGCATGTTCTTGCAGTGTTTTTACCTTGGCATTGTAGTATTCTGCCACAGTCTAAAGATATCTTTATTAAGCTGATCAGTGGTACGTCATTTCTAGCAATGTTTTGTTTTTTCTTCTTTTGACAGAATAGATGTGCCTATGTGGGCTGTGGGGAATCTCATGCTGATCATAGCACTGTCCACTCACAGGTATGTACCTCCAGATGGTATGAAGGTCATTTTGCCTGTATGTGTTTAAACTACAGGAGAGTCGTTGAAAAAATATTCTTTTCTAACTAACTAGATCTGTGTTTATTTTTGGTTTCTAGCCTGATGTTTCGAAAGCAACAACCTTTGTGAATATTAAAGCTTTAGTTGATTTCATATAAAAAACAGCAGCTTGTTTTTAATGACAAATATCTGGGTTTCCCCAGTTTTGCTGGATTCCCCTTTAATTCCTCTTTTTCATTTTCTATGCCTTTAGGTACCCTTAGAATAAGACCCATTTATCTGATAATGCCTTCTGTCAGCTCCCATCATATCACCTTGCACTCCATTTTGGCCTCATCCTCTTCACTTCTTTTACTGTTCACCTTTTTATCCAGTTCATTTTCTTCCATCAGCTCTGCATTCCTTGCTGTTCCTGTTCATTAGTGAAAAGTCCACCCATTCATCTGATCAGTCCTTTCAAACAATGCCAACTTCTGACCACCATATAATTCCTCACATAGCTTGCAGAACTTTAGTGCTAGAGATGCTCCTTTACTAAACATAACAGAATTCATTTTGAACTTCTACTATTATATGTCACATTTTGCTACCAAAATGCTTAGAGAATCTCCATCTGCATTCATTCAGTATGCCAGCTAAATAGCTTAATAAACATAATTTTTCCATTATAGTTCCATTGCCAGTATGTAAGTTTACATTTTCTACATCAGCCTCCAACTTCCTACTCACACACTACCAACAAAGGTTGCAATCTCCTCCTGTAGACTGCATCTCAGACCATTACATCAATAAGCATCTACTTTTAGTCACCCATGCACAGAATTTGCTACTGGGCATATCGCCATTCATCCTCCTACCATTTCATGCTTTCTGCCATTTAATTTTCAACAGAAACCGCCTGTCCTACATTTATTATGAAACGTATGCCTCATGTTTTCTTAATAGTCTTCCATTTCTGTATCTTCTTCTTCAGTTTCTCAATGCCTTTTATCATCAGTAAAATAACCTCATACAAGAGTTCAGGCCTTTGTTTCGCCCTTTACAATACATTTTTCATTTTTGTCAGTTTTAAAAAGAATCAGATTATTAATTTCTTCATAAGTGACTGTTAGCACACACTTAAGTAAATGAAAAGGATGGGTTAGAGTGACAAGCAAGGTAGCTGAAGTGTAATGTAATTAAAAGACTACAATGTTCTGTTTAGGTAACCTTTGGTCTTGATAAACATTATATTTTTAAATCATTTCTATATTTGCCTGTTTAAACACTTCCTATTTCTAAATCTTTCTGTCTCCAATAGCTATTTTTTCTTTAACGTAGTCTTGGACATCCACATTGGAGGACCTAGGATTTCAGATGGTTTTGAGTGATTTCTGTGGGTTGGCTGCACAAGTGCATCACATAGTATTTAATTTTCAAATACTATCCATCCATCCATCCTATTTCCAACCCGCTGAATCCGAACACAGGGTCACGGGGGTCTGCTGGAGCCAATCCCAGCCAACACAGGGCACAAGGCAGGGAACCAATCCTGGGCAGGGTGCCAACCCACCGCAGATTTTCAAATACTATTTACTTAAAATATATAATTGAAAACATGGTGCAAATGGTAAACTACAAGTACAGTACAATACATTGCTACTGTGATTTTAACTATAATAATACAGTATACCTAAATTCTATAAAAATGAATTACATATTAATATTTATAGACTAATGGGTTGACAAATCATTTCATATGTTAGAGGAATGGATTTCCAAAATAAATATATAAACTCACATACATTCTCAATCTTGCTTAATCCAATTCAATGTCAGAGGATCTGAAGCCCATAACTAGAGAGTAAAGTGGGAATTGACAGGGTGCCAGCCTATTGTAGCCAAGTAAATATCTTATCTTATTAACATACTAAATAATTTTTAGTAAAGCAAAATATTTATATATTTATAAAGCACTTTAAAAAGAACATCAAGGCTGACCAAAGTGCTGTAAAATAAAACCCAACATATCAGACACACAATAACCAAAGGGTAAAAGAAACAGAAACACATAAGAGAACAATTTTTTCTGCATCTCAAAGTCAATAGAGACAAATTTTTTATTTCTTAAGTAACATTTTCACTTAAATCTATGAAATCATTTCTTTTTACAAATTTTATAATTAACTCCCTCAAGGAGATGTACTTGTAGATAAACATGTACAGTATATCAGCTGTGCTTTGTGCTAGCTACCATGAGTTGTAATTTGATGTGCATTCAGACCATGACTATCCTTCTTCTTCAGATTTTCCCAGAGTAAAAGAAATATTCATGTAGTTGTCTGAGCAGAGGGCTTTTTAGACACAGGGACCATATGTATAGTACATGAGATTAAATCAAACCTTCATGCAGAAATAAAATGTGTGACTGTTAGGCCATTGTGTTTGTTTCTGATAAGATAAGAGTATTTAAATTTCTGTTTATAATGATAATACAGTTTGATGGATGGAATGTTTAGATTGTGCTGTATGTATTATTCGGTTTTGTCTGCTACTGACATCCATATATTTGGAGGCATGATATCAGTGCTCTTCACCAATGAAATGTTTCTACTAAAAAAAATTGCTAAAGTCACATTAATGTTCCATAATACTTTTTAATTTTAGTGTTAGAATGTGTAATTTTAATCCCCAGATTTGTAGTCTGTTTAAGAACTAATTATTATTTCCAAAGTTGCTTTCTCTGGGGGCTAAAGTTTGCACTAGCAGCACCACATACAAGGTGGTCTCCAGTCCGCTGTGTGGCATAATCATTCATACTGAGTCAAGTCTGAATTTTCCAAAAATGCCCTTTTTCAGTTGTAGGAAGAACATCAAACAAAACTGCACAAAGACAGTGACTTTTCTGGAGATCAAACCTTGGTTCGTGGAGCTAACCATTACACTACCATATTGCCCTTCCCAAAAATATTTTACTTAAACATTAAGTAGTTATTTGTGTGATTTCTTTTTTCTAGACATCTGGAATTTTATTTCATCTCAGTCTTGTTTATTAGATATTTTCAGCATTACGCTAATCATTTGGGGAAATGTACAGTTGTTTGTTTGTTGCATGCTTATTTAATATTAAAAGACAAAATATTCTGATAAAAGTTACATATAGTATACTGTGTTATATTTGAACCAAACCTAACATATTGAATTTGCAGCATTCCCTTGGAAAGTAAAACTTCCTAATACGTCCTGTCAGTGTTGTCCCTACTAAGCCCAAACAACACCAGTTTGAAATATTTTGCTTTATTTAATGCTGAATTCTCTGTAGAGAATGTTGCAAATTATGTCATATCATCATGACATGCTGGCAAGCTTCCCGACAAAAGCATCTCATGGGAAGAGAGACAGCCAGTAGTAACTGAAATTGTGATCTGCTGCAGGAGGTCACCAGAGACAGAAGACTTCAATAAAAGCATAAAGGAATACTGCAGCACTTAAAAAAATCAAAGAGTGCTGAAATAGCGGCTTAAATGTTAGAGCAGTGTTTAGAGTTACGGTAGTTAATAGTAGTTCTCTGTAGTTCATAGTCTACATCATATGGTTTGTATACATGTGTTTTCTACTATTTGTTTATTATGGATAAATATTTGAAATCATTACTTAAAGTGCACATTAAAAGTTTTCTTTTATTTCAAAAGCACAGAAATGTCTATCACTCAAGATAATATTTTTTTTTTCCTTCTGGATTTTCTGAGCAGGAAAGTGTAGCTGGGTGACACTGGTTGTATGGAGATGGTGTTTTATTCAACAGTTAATTTTGTATTCTTAATATTATTGCAAGGAAACCCAACACAATTTGACTGTAAACCTCACCACCTTACGCGTTTGGTGCTATGCCTGTGGAAAAGAAGTGTTTCTGGACAGGAAGCTGAGTCCTCGCTCTCCAGCCCCAACAGCAAAACCTCCTCCATCTTTCCAAAACCATGTGCAGGTACTTTGCATTTTTATTATACTTTATAAATTTTGTGTGCACACTTATGCAGTATCATTTTTTGGCTTCCAGGCCCTACTGTTCTTGTAATTCAGTAACTTTCAATTGCAATTCTTAAGTAAACCTCTGGCTTCTATTTTCTGCTTCAAGAGTAAAGACCCACTTTTGTATTTAAATAAATTCCCTTTTTAAATTCAAGAGCTTATTTATATCTCAAGTCTATAATTAGAAATAAAAAATAGAGTACATTTAAGTAAATGTGTCATAATGAAATGAAAGAAGCATGTCCATTAATAATTTGCTGTGTTATTTGTTTCTGATTTTTAAGTACTCAGTTGATAAGGTGCATGGACATGTTTTTTTGGCAGATTATTGGTGCATCCACTGCATAATGCTGTATCATTTCTACCAGTGTCTGGACAGTGTTTATTGTAATTAGGGAATTCCCTCATGGTGTCCATCTGCCCCCAATGCTGAGGATGCCAATTATATGAAAAATATGTTTATAAAGGTTTACACAAACAATGGAGAGCTAAATAAGGAAGAGCACAAAGTACAGAACTCTAGTAGTGGACATAGTGGAACTAACAACACAGATTTTGAATCCTTCATTGATAAGTGGGATGGTTTGCCCTCTTGTCCAGCAAGGATTCCCTTTGTCGACTCCTCTCTCCCTTGGCTCTTTCCTAATACCAGTAAGCTCATGCATTAAATCACTTCTCGGATCTAGACTCTGTCTGTACCTGCTCTGACCCAGCTTTCATAATGTCACTTTTGGCTAAGCCCTGGGATCACTAGGTCAGAAGGGGCCCTATTTTTGCTACAGACACACCAGAATTCCTTCTGGTGGGCTCCTGTGTTACTACGTATCACCCCTGAGCCTTCAATAGCTTGTAAACTGCCAGGTTTCTCAGGCAACTCCTGGGATGCCTTGATTAAAACATATCAAGGTTCAGCTCATTTTCATCAGAGGACCATATGCTATCACTGAAAGGTTCTTGGGGTTCAGAGCTTATCTATGGAGCATTGGGCAAAAAGCAGGAAAAAGCCCTTGGCAGGATTTTTCAAGATAAAAAATAGATTAATTAAATAGTTAAAACCAGAAATAAAATCAGCAACATAATTGGCTTCTCCCTTTTGCTTTCCTCTCTGCTGTCTCTCACTCATCTTCCCTGTTTACCCGACAGGCGTACTCAACAGAGCTCAGACGCCAGGAAATACGGTCACCTTCTGGTTCTTGTCCCAGCCACCTACGTCATTCACCACTGAGGCAGTCAGATTCCACTAGCCTGCTGTCTCATTCAGTGTCTATGGGTCTTCAAGCCCACAATCATACCTGCTCCACAGCTCAACAGGGGCAGTCTGCCCCTTGAGTGCCATTCCTCTCACTCCCCATGGGTCCTCCCAACCACTTCGCCTCCTTTCCTGAGCACTTGATCAAACACCCAGTCCTGCTCTCTCACTTTCCTCGGCTTTATTTTCAGTGTCTGTTTTTTGTCTTCAACAATCTGATCTACTCAGACCTTTTATACTTTTGTGAGTGTAGGTACATCCTCAACGTTGTGTGAATGAGGGATGGCTAAGCCAATTGGTCTTATTTACTTGTAAACCATTCCTTTAGTAAGCTCTCTGTGGCTACCCATTTAACTTCTGCATACCCACACTCACAAGGTCTGTGCTGCATTATTTTTAAACCATATCCTGCGCATGTTCTGATCTGCCACAGCCCTTGACATGCTTCAACACAGATGTTCAGTTGGACTTGGTTTCCAGAGTGGTGAATGCTCAAGAACATTCCAGTAATACTGCAAGTAGGAGTTTCTATTTTAGCCATTTTTGATGACATAGTCTCAGCAAAAACAAAGGAAAAGATGGTGCAAAGCCTGCAGTGGCGACCGTCACCAGACATTCCTTGATGTCTTAAACTGACAAGTGAATCTGAATAGCTGAAGTTGGATGATCTGAAAACAGAAAGAATGACATCCTTCTTTGATACCCTTATAGCAAAAGGCAAAGAATGGTCTCAGTTATTTCTCAAGAAACTACCACAACAGCAGACAGATGATTCAATCTTCAAAGAATTTTGTGAACTGTTGGCATGCATGACAGTAGTGAACAGTACAACTGAAGGAGGAATAAATCTCATCAAAAAGTACAGCAACATACTGAAAAAAGGCAAGGGGCGGAAACAGTTTATTCTTTGACTGGTCACAAATCATCGCTAGAACTTAGCAACTTCATCAAACAAGTATGGAACAGTTGTCTGCTGTTCAGGTCAAATGACATAAAAAAACTTCTAAATGGAGTGACCTCTAAATATTGTTAATTTTTATTTGTTTTGTTATAAATATGATAAAGAATAAAACTAGCCTTGTGCAGAACTTGAATCTCTTAGTTTTGGACCACACTAGGACCAGTATCCTTCATATGCTGATGTCAAAGAGTTGTCTTGTCATGATGGAATTTTGCCAATCTTCTCGCAGAAATACGCAAGGCCTGGCCAGCCTCAGACATTAATAACAAAAGAAAGAGTTGCCACTTTGTTCAACCTTCCATTGTGCAAATTAACAGACTTTAGGGCAGGGGTCCTCAGTCATGGTCCTGTAGGGCTGCAGTGGCTACAGGTTTTCATTTCAGCCAGTTTCTTAATTTGAATTCACTTATTGCTGATAATGAAACTTGGTATTTAACTACATTCCTTGTTAGCACTTTCATTCATCCAAGGTAAATTTTAGTTGCATTGTAGATCAAAGGTCCTCAATTACAATTCTGGAGATTCGCAATGGCTGCAGGTTTTGACTTCAGCTAATTTCTTATTTAGCACCCATTTATGTAGTACTAAAGCAGTATATTTTTGGGCTTAATTTTGGTTATCTTACCTGTTATAATTCAGAACCCTTAATTGCCTATTTTAGTTTTTAGCAGCTCCATTTAAATTTAAATTTTTGCCTGTTTTCTTAACTAGACATTAGTTAATAATGAAATGCAGATAACCAATAAACCAGCAGCTCTCCAGCTAATCTGATTCCTAAACCTGTGCATATGCACCATGAAGTATTTGTGTTAAAAAATGTTTAGAAATAAATGAGTGGGGAATTGGAAGGACTGTTAAGTTTACATCGGTTCTGGTCCACAAAACACATGAATAATGTTCTCACAGAAGGAAGACTCTACAGAGCAATTAAAATTTCTCTTGGATGAATGAAAGCACTAACAAGATAATTAGCTAAATAACGAGTTTCATTATCATCAAGGACTGAGTTCTAATTAGGAATCTGGCTGGAATGAAAACCTGTAGCCATCGCTGCCCTCCAGGATTATGTTTGAAGACCTCTGCTTGTAGGGATTAGATATGTGGCAGTTGAATCATGTTTTTGAGAGCAATTGAACATTGGGGCTATGCACTTTGATG
This sequence comes from Erpetoichthys calabaricus, assembly GCF_900747795.2. Lineage (NCBI taxonomy): Eukaryota > Metazoa > Chordata > Cladistia > Polypteriformes > Polypteridae > Erpetoichthys > Erpetoichthys calabaricus. Next base: position 49,619,162 of record NC_041403.2, read on the forward strand.
GCCAGAATGTTCAAGTTAATGTCTAACTTGTGAAGTGAAGCATTGCCACATCCAATCTTGAACTAATCAGTTTGAAATTAAAGAAGCATTTTAACTGAGAATGAAGTTTAGATATATCAGTATGATTCAGAGTCCTTGTAACCATAGGAACAATCGATGCATGGCGATTCAAGGTCCAAACCAGTGTTGACAATATCATATTCACCAGTATTTCACATGCTACTATGGGAGGTGGGGTGTGGGAGCTGGATAGGGGTGATTGGGGTTGGGGTTTCACCCAGGGTTGGGAAGTGCTGATATGCACAGTTTTTGATAAGGCTGAGAGTGTAGTCCATATTGACTGCATGCCTTAAAGGTTCCTTGTAAGCAGGACAAGCAGTGAGGAAAGCGGTTGACCATCTTCGTTCTTCTTAATGAAAAAGTGAGAAAATGATGCAGGGGAACAAGCACAGCCTACACATATAGCTGCCCGGCCAGGAATCTACCAATTTCCTTAAAAATATAAAGAAGATAATTCAACCAATCCACTGCCCCAGATACGACAGTTTTAACCCAAAAACTGTTGTGAAGACTGTATTCTTTAATAGCACCTTGTGTGTAAGACCCATAAAGATATAGCAACAACAGCAGAAATCACCATGCCAGTATGCTAGGCATTTTGCCTTTGTTATCTTTGCTACCTAATTTGTTTAAATCCCCAGTGTTGCTTTACATATTGAAGTTTGCCAAACATTTTACCAGTCTACATGTTTGATATATTCTGTTCACTAGACTGTGTGAGCAGAAGAAAGCTATATCATCTCGTCCTGCAAAATGCCTGCTCCTTGGCTTGCTAATACCAAAACACCCACGCAGGCAACATGCTGGGATGTATCACCATTTCATCTATTATTAATGCTATGTTTTACACCACATCAGGAGTGATGGAGTTGCTTCTTACGATAATTTGAGAACATGTCTTCAGTTCAGCATATTCCAGCATTTAATGCTGAATGTAATCCTTTGGAGAAAAAATTCCTTTTAAAGTATAATTTGAGGTTAGGCCTAGATTGAAGAGGTAAACTAAAAGCCATTATTTACAGTAATTTTATTTGATTTCAGTCTGCAGGGAGCATAACTTTGAAATCATTAATAGCATCCTGTACAGAAATATACATGTTCCCTTCATTCCAACTGTACTTTTTTTTTCAGTCCAAAGGCATGTTGTGATAGTATATATTTGACAACATATTTACTGTGTTGTGTGTGCTTGCCTATTCAGCACAAAATGCTGCTTTGTACCTATTGCTGTTTATTTCACACTTGGACTCCCTTGGGACTTGGAATACATTCAGCTGTTTTGAAAAATTAATGGGCAGATGCAGTGCTCTCCATAAAGTTTGGGACAACGACACAATTTTTCTTGATTTACCCCTCTGCTCCACAGTTTAAACTTACAAATCAGACAATTCAGACATGATTAATGTGCACATTGCAGATTTTTTTATTTACACTTCGGTCACATCATGTAGAAATTACTACAGTTTTTCTACATGGTCCCCCCCATTTCAGGGCACCATAATGTTTGGGACATATCAATGGCAGGTATATTAGAGCAGTCATATTTAGTACTTTGTTGCATGTCCCTTGCATGTGATGAAGTCTACCATTCATAGACATCACCAGGTGTTCAGGATCTTCTCTGGTGATGCTCTGCCAAGCCTCTCGTGCAGGCATCTTCTGCTAATGCTTGTTTTGGGGGCTTGTCCCCTTATATTTTATCTTCAGCAAATGGAAGGCATGCTCAGTTGGATTTAACTCGGGTGACTGGCTTAACAATTCAAAAATATTCCATGTTTTAGCTTTGAAAAGCTGCTGTGTTGACTTAGCAGTATGTTTGGAACATTATCTTTTTGCAGGATGAAGCTGGATTACTGAACTTCTGGAACTTGAGCAGATAACATGTTTCTATACACTTACAGAATTATTTGTGCAACTGCCAGTTTATGGCAGCCGTACATGCCTAAGCCATAACACCCCCACAACCATGTGTAACAGATAAGGCTGTATGCTTTGGATCTTGGGCAGTTCCATTTTGTCTACACACTATGCTCTTGCCATCATTCTGATACAGGTTCATATCTGTCTCCTCTGTCCACAACACCTTTTCCCATAGTTTTGACACATACACATCTGCCTCCTGAAGACCCTTTCTGATCCGTCAGACAGGCCTTTGGGGCTTTTTCTTTACCATAGTGTGGATTCTTCTGTCATCATCAGTGAAGGTCTTCCTTGGCCTACCAGTCCCTTTGCGATTACTGAGCTCATTAGTGTGTTCTTTCTTCCTAATGATATTTCAGACAGTTGATTTAGGTAATCCTAAGGCTTTATCTGTGTCTCTAATAGTTTTATTATTTGTTTTTAAGTGTCATAATGGCTTCTTTGACTTTCATTGGCACAGCTCTGACTTCAAAGGAGACTCCAAAGGGTAGAAGCAAGTCTAGGTATCCTGAGTAATCACAATGAGTAATGACAATTGATGCCAGTTGTCCCAAACATTATGGTGCCCTGAAATGGGGAACCATGTAGAAAAAGTGTTTCAATGTGTGTAATATAGGTAAAAACCTTTAAATGAAAGTTTGCAATGTACACTTTAATCACATTTGAATTGTTTGATTTGTAATTTTAAACCATGGAGCAGGGGGTATATCAAGGAAAAGTGTGCCTTTTTTCAAACATTATGGAGGGCACTCTATCTACATGCTTTCAAAAAGAGAGAGCCCTCTCTCTGAACTCACCACCAAAATCTTTCTCCAGTCTTTTCAGGTTCCAATTGTATGAATCCACTTTTTTTTTGTTTTGTTAGTGGATCACAGTAGCCGAGTCCTACTCCAGTGGCATTACACAGAACCAAGCCTGAAAAGGACGTCTGTCCACTTTGAGGATCACACAGATTTACACAGGTTAATTCAGAGTCAGAAATTAAACTAATGTGACAGGATGCCCAAAGTGGGCACATGGAGAACGTACAGACTAGATATATGGAAGTTGGCAATGCTGGAAGGTGTATGCCAGCAGTGTTAACTACTGGACAACTTTATATGTAATTCGTACAAGTAAATTCTTCCCGGTATTTGCCATCTTAGCAACAAAAAATATATCAAAGGAGTTACTTAAAAAGAAGCCTAAAAGTGGTGTGTAGTTGTACATGACACCATTCAGCTATCTGAGGTAAAAGTAGTTTGTTGGCAATTTTCCTTTTCCATGTCAGTTTGAGCAAGTCAGCAAAGACAGGCCCAGCTAGGTAGGGGAACTATAATTAGGTATTGTACATCAGTGTTCTAAATTTAAATCTCTTCTCAAATGGTTTTCTTTTTCTCAGAGCCAGCTTTTTGTGTGCAGATGAAAGAGGGCATTTGTATCCAAATAAAATGCAGGCAGTGGTCAGATGAAGGTTATTTCAATTGTGGGCACTGCACACAGTTCTTTGTTAGTTTTTGGTTGCAAATAGCTGTGTCGCTACTACTCAGCTAATGATGCAAGTCTTGGGATGGGTTTGGAGATGTTGCTGCTTAATGATTTTCTTATGCTGTCTACTTGCGCATTTAATGACTTCTGAGATACTGGTAGCCTTGAAACAAAGGATAGAAGGATATTGTCATCAGATTAGATGGCCAAGCACCGAATTGTATGGTAGAGTACCTGGGACATTGATAGTCTTGAACTGAAGATGGACTAGGGCAATGAGGACACAAACAGCAAGTCTTTCTGCAAATTTGAAGAGTGTTTATTACAAATAAAGCAAACAGTGTCCAAAGTGTGTTGTACTTCCTATTCATCCAATAAATAATCCATAAAACAGTGTGGGGAAGATAAAAAAAAAACTAAAAACAAATAAATAGATCCATAGTTAAAACAGGAATAAAATCAACAACAGGATCGGCTACACTGTTTTGCTTCCCTCAGTACTTTCTCTCACTCATCTTGCCTGCTCACCCAACAAGCATACTAAGCTGGGAAGAATTGCTAGGGAATACAGTCACTTTCTGGTTCTTGCCCTAGCCACCATATTGGTCATCGCAGAGCCCAATTCCAACAGCTTGCTGACTTCTTAGACATCTCCAGGTCTTCAAGCCCACAATCATTCCTGCTGCTCAGCTCAGCATGGACAATCTGCCCCTGGAGTGCCGTTCCTCTCGCACCCCATAGGACCTCCTAAGCACTTTACCTCCTCTCCTTAGTACTTGATTGAACACCCAATCCCGTTCTCTCACTTTTCTCAGTTTAATCTTCAGTCTCTTTTTTCTCTCCCGTGATTTAACCTACTCAGACCTTTTATACTTTTGTGAGTGTAAGTATCTCCTCAGTGATCTGTAGAGCATTATTGAGGGCTAGCCAAGTCAATTGATCTCATGCACGTGTAAACCATTCCCTCACTAAGCACTCTGCGGCTGCTAGGTTAATGCCCACATACCTACACTCACAAGGTCTCTACTGCATTATTTTAAACAATATTCTGCACCTGCGCTGATTCCCCATTCACATGCACTTGCTTCCAGGTGGCCAGTTGGCCTCAGTCTCCAGGGTGGTGGCTGTGTCTGACTTTATGGTCGGACTTTGTCAGTTATAATTGATCATGGACCCTCAGAGGTTTATTTTCTCTAGGAGGATTTGTTCTTCCATTCTCTGTTGCCAACTGACTTCAGTTCAACAATAATTTTAATGGATATACTGTTATATGAATTGCTTTGTTTTACTGTGTGTTTAAACAAATCTCTCTATCTGTACATTAGGATATTGAAATCTCTGTTGTGTCTGAAAGCACTACAATTACTGCAACAGTAGTCAGACTTAGACAGCATAGGCTGAAATAGCTATATTCATTTTCATTAAACAACTTGCCATTGTTTTCTTTTTTTGTTCCATGTAATGTCTTCTGCACATCTTTCTGTTGCAAATTGCATGTTCCTTTCAAGATTACCAACAGGGGTATTTGGTAGAAGCTTGCAGTTGCTCTTGCTTAAATTTTAGCAATGGACCTTTACTGTATATAGTGATCTCCATACAATATGGGAGAAGTAAAGTTAAACTGGCAATTTGTTGATTAATATTTAAGCAGTTTTTACTAAAGATAAAAGATGAATATGAAGCAGAAGTAAAGAAACTAACATAATGTCTTTTTCAAGTTCAAGGTCTTGCTTTTAAGTTGTCATCAATTCTGCAAACGTATTTGTGCTAACTACATTCGGTTTAATTGTGATTCCTTGGTGTGCTTCCGACATTGCTTCATCCTTTATACTTTTGGCAGCAGGAACCTAATAACTCAGAAAATCAAGAATCAGTTCCCTGCACCACTGTCCAGACATATTAAGAAAGACTGCTATGATTCACTTCACTCTCAGAATCAACTGTAGATGAGGAAATGTACTTTTTTTATCTTTGGTTTGTACAGTAGTTTGCACCCAAATAAATGCTGCATCAAAATTGTCTCCTTATACTTAATTTTTATTGCTTTTTTCTGTGTGTGGTTACATTGATAGTGTGCACAAAAAACAATGTTAAAAATGTGTACATATTTTGAGTATGAACAGGTTTGTGTAGATTTCTGTATACACGCATATATAAATGGACATGTAAATTGTTGAAATGTATAAGAGGTGTTCTTATTTCTTTTTCAAGGTGGATTGTTTTTGCCCTGGAACTATTCTTGCCTATCTCACAAAAAAGTGTTTATTTGAGAGAATAGTTACCACTGCAAGAATTCTCAGACCTAATTATGTGGATGTATCTTTTGCTTTTGTTTGTTTTTTTGTGGACATTAGTAACGGGTATAGGCGGTTGTTCGCGTTGTCTCTACTGACACTGGCTAATTGTACTGTTATATCTTGGAACGTGTACAATTTAAATTGTGGTAAATGCTATCTTCATATCCTAAACCACACAAATACTGAGCAGCACTTTTATAAGAGTCACATCTAATGGTGCCAGACTTTTAAAGGCATAAAAGCTACTGTGGTGCATTATTTTTCTCCATCACCACAAAAACCATGATGCCTTCTAATAGTAATGCAACAGAATATGCCTATCCATACATAACTGATAATGGCCATTATGTTTACCTTCTGACTGTTACATTAATTCAGGCCTTTATGAGAAATTAAAAATGAAGTAATTTCATTTCAGTGTATGTACTCCACATTCGACCCATTCAATCCTTTCTGTTAAAACTCACACAACTTACCTTACTTAAACTGTTCCCCATCCACCAAAGCAGGATGTTACCTCCTTGAATATAATGCTACCACACAAAAGAATGTTCATTTTCCTTGCATCATCATAAACTGAAATCTACAACTGACTTCTTTTGCACTACTCTATTCTTGCATATGTATTAAATCAGAATTATACCTAACATCAAAGTTGGATCATAAAATTATTATGATTAAAGTTAGATGTCACCCCCATTTCCCTACAAACAAGTTTGTAAACTAAATTTTGACAAATCTAGACACATCAGTAACATTCTGCATCCCGTCAATCAAGAGATATTTGAAGTTAAATCAAATGAAAAACATCTTACACCTACCCAAAATTTGTGTCTTCCTAGAACTGTTGCTTTGTTGTATTGTACGGTGTTACAATAATTAAAAAAAATATTTAAAAAATGATTTAAGTTTTATTTCTATGTATTTCTGCACAAATATAGTGTAATTCATTATGTGCCATACTGAAATCTGAATTTCTTCACTGTCCCAATCCTTATGGAGAGCTGTTATGTTCATGCTAAATAAGAGTGCAGATGACTACTATTTCATTCACATACTTATTTTTATATCTTTAAGGCAAACATCTGTGTATTTTGTGTTGTCTTGTTGTACTACATTATGTCATTTTATATATTTTTTTTTTTTACTCCTGCTATAGTAACTTTTTATTTCATTTTTTGTTTCTGTTTCTTTTAGGATACCAAAGTCCCTGGGATCCCAATGTTGAAGATTCCTCAGGCTGCTGTCTGTGATGACCTAGATACAGAGATGGAAGAAGAAGATGAGTTCAGAGCGAGAGGTACTGTACCGTATTAACACACAACTTCTCATCCCCTCACAGGTTTGTTTGTATGTGTTATGTTTAGGCTGATGACACCATGAACCAACAGGCAACCTGATATACCTTCATTACTTCTGCTTGTACAAAACGTTTACATATATTTTGGTTTAAAAAGCAGTCTCCATCGTGGTGTTGTTTAGTGTTAATTAACATCAGAGCCATTCTTAGCCCAAATGGCATTCAGCCCTTGAATAATTCCATTATGTGTAAATTGTATTGTTCATAATTACTGTACACATTTCTAGAAAGAAATACAAACTTGAAATAAATAACTGCAGCTGAATATGTTTCACCTGCTAAACAGTTTTAATACTTATTGATTTCTATTCAACATTTTCGTTCTTTAATAAGGTCTTACGGGACTGAAAAATATTGGAAACACATGCTATATGAATGCAGCTCTTCAGGCCCTTTCCAACTGGTAAGTAAAGTGTCTCAGTTTTTTTCAATTACAACACTTAATGTTGTTTTTTATGTGAATTGAAGCCTGTGGTCATTGCTTTATTGTGGTTTAAGCATATAGTAGTATGTGCTTAACAAAGGAATATCACAGAAATTCTGTGCAAATCTCAAAGAAGTTGGCCATAAAGAAACAGAAATGGAAATTATGTCCATGTCACAGATGCATTGTCCTTTGTACTATCAGGACAGTTTGTTTAGCACTATAAATTATTTTCACTAATGTTGAATATATTATGAAGCTTTGAAGTGTTATTTCTATAAGGGAGTAATATATATATATATATATATATATATATATATATATATATATATATATATATATATATATATATATATATATATATATATATATATATATATATATATATATATATACAGTACTGTTCAAAAGTTTTAGGCAGGTGTGAAAAAATGCTGTAAACAAAGAATGCTGTCAGAAATATAAATAATGATTGTTTATTGTTATCAATTTACAAAATGCAAAGTGAGCAAACAAAATAAAAATCTAAATCAAATCAATATTTGGTGTTACTACTTTTTGCCTTCAAACCAGCATCAATTCTTATAGGTACACTTGCACAAAGTCAGGGATTTTGTAGGATTATAGTCAAGTGTATGATCAGCCAATTATACCAAACAGGTGCTAATGATCATCAATGTCACACGTAGGTTGAAACACAGTCATTAACTGAAACAGAAACAGCTGTGTAGGAGGCTTAAAACTGGGTGAGGAACAGCCAAACTCTGCTACCAAGGTGAGGTTGTGGAAGACAGTTTCATGTCATGGCAAGATTGAGCACAGCAACAAGACACAAAGTAGTTATACTGCATCAGCAAAGTCTCTCCCAGACAAAGATTTCAAAGCAGACTGGGGTTTCAAGATGTGCTGTTCAAGCTCTTTTGAAGAAGCACAAAGAAACGGGCAACGTTGAGGATCGTAGACGCAGTGGTTGTCCAAGAAAACTTTGTGCAGCAGATGAAAGACACATCAAGCTTATTACCCTTCGAAATCGGAAGATGTCCAACAGTGCCATCAGCTCAGAACTGGCAGAAACCAGTGGGACCCAGGTACACCCATCTACTGTCCGGAGAAGTCTGGCCAGAAGTGGTCTTCATGGAAGAGTTGCAGCCAAAAAGCCGTACCTCCGACATGGAAACAAGGCCAAGCGACTCAAGTATGCACGAAAACATAGGGACTGGGGTGCAGAAAAATGGCAGCAGGTGCTCTGGACTGATGAGTCAAAAATTGAAATATTTGGCTGTAGCAGAAGGCAGTTTGTTCATCGAAGGGCTGGAGAGCAGTACAATAATGAGTGTCTGCAGGCAACAGTGAAGCATGCTGGAGGTTCCTTGAACGTTTGGGGCTGCATTTCTACAAATGGAGTTGGAGATTTGGTCAGGATTAATGGTGTTCTCAATGCTGAGAAATTCAGGCAGATACTTATCCATCATGCAATACCATCAGGGAGGCGTATGATTGGCCCCAAATTTATTCTGCAGCAGGACAACGACCCCAAACATACAACCAAAGTCATTAAGAACTATCTTCAGCGTAAAGAAGAGCAAGAAGTCCTGGAAGTGATGGTATGGCCCCCACAGAGCCCTGATCTCAACATCGAGTGTATCTGGGATTACATGAAGAGACAGAAGGATGTGAGGAAGCCTACATCCACAGAAGATCTGTGGTTAGTTCTCCAAGATGTTTGGAACAACCTACCAGCTGAGTTCTTTCAAAAACTGTGTGCAAGTGTACCTAGAAGAATTGATGCTGTTTTGAAAGCAAAGGGTGGTCACACCAAATACTGATTTGATTTAGATTTCTCTTTTGTTCATTCACTGCATTTTGTTGATTGATGAAAATAAATGATTAGCACTTCCATTTTTGAAAGCATTCTTTGTTTACAGCATTTTTTCACACCTGCCTAAAACTTTTGCACATTTACTGTATATATATATATATATATATATATATATATATATATATATATATATATATATATATATATATATAATAGAGAGAGAGAGAGCGCTCATGTCTATTCCTTCCTATGTTTATTATAATTATATTTTATAACCTACTGCTCAAAAAAATTAAAGGAACACTTTTTAATCAGAGTCTAGCATCAAGTTGATGAAATTTCTGGGCTATTGATCTGATCAGTTAAGTAGCAGAGGGGCTTGATAATCAGTTTCAGCTGCTTTGGTGTTAATGAAATTAACAACAGATGCACTAGAGGGGCAACAATGAGATGACCCCCAAAGCAGGAATGGTTTAACAGGTGGAGGCCACTGTCATTTTTCCCTCCTCATCTTTTCTGACTGTTTTTTCACTAGTTTTGCATTTGGCTACAGTCAGTGTCACTACTGGTAGCATGAGGCGATACCTGGACTCTACAGAGGTTGCACAGGTAGTCCAACTTCTCCAGGATGGCACATTGATACGTGGCATTGCCAGAAGGTTTGCTGTGTCTCCCAGCACAGTCGGAAGGGCATGAAGGAGATTCCAGGAGACAGGCAGTTACTCTACGAGAGCTGGACAGGTCCGTCGAAGGTCCTTAACTCAGGTTGCACCTCAGACTGTCCAGAAGCTCAGTGATGCCCTAGTCCAGATCTGGGAGGAGATCCCCCAGGACACCATCTGTCGTCTCAATAGGAGCATGCCCCAACAGTGTCAGGCATGCATACAAGCACATGAGGGTCATACAAACTACTGAGTATGATCTGGAGTTGCTGCAATGAAATTTCGACAAAATGGACTAGCCTGCCGCATCATTTTTTCACTTTGATTTTCAGGGTGTCTTTTAATTCAGCCCTCTGTAGGTTAATAATTTTCATTTCCATCAAACGATGTGGCATCCTTTCATTCCTAACACATTACCCAGTCCATATCAGTATAGATATCCTGCAAGATTTTTTTTCCCATTAAGACCTGATGTGTTTTCAAAGTGTTCCTTTAATTTTTTTGAGCAGTTTATATTTTTATATTATATAAAAGTATTATATAAGTACTTTTAACAGTGTGTCAACTCATATACAATAACCCTGAAATTGTAATGTCCGATTAATCTTGTGTATTTTCACAGCCCTCCTTTGACGCAGTTTTTTATTGAATGTGGAGGCTTGGTTCGGACAGACAAGAAGCCAGCCTTGTGTAAGAGTTATCAGAAGCTGGTAATGGATATGTGGCACAAGAACAGGTAAGCTGTTCAGTTAGACACAAGCAGTAAGCTGATTATTCTCTACATGCATTAAAAGGAATAGACCTGCCTCAGAGCAGATCCACAGCTAAATTAAAAATGAGTGAAAGAAGAATTCTGTTTCATGGTAATGACATTGCAGTAAATGGTATTCTTAATTAACTTTTTTCCTGATTTTGCCTTTGCTGTCTTTATATGTTATTTACTTGTACAAAGCAATAAAACAGGATTTGAAATAATTACCCTTGATTATCTGTTAACAAGGAAAGATCAATTCACCTTTTTCTGTTTCATACAGTAATTTCATAACAAACTCTGAAGAATCAGAAGCTTGTATTTGAACAACATACCTTTTATCTAGTCAAATGAGCCTGCTGATAGACTTGTTTGTGAATTTGAAGATGTTCTCATCTTTACTTACAACATATATACAGTACCTAAGCAGAATTCAGTTTTAAACTTATATTCACATAAGGACCTGTAAATACTTTCAGCTGTATTTTGGATACATGACATATTTGGCATAAAACCTATACGCCTGTGGAAGAGCCTGCACAAGGATAGGTAAAATGTTCATAATAAAAATGGACCTGTGACATGGCAATAATTACCACTACAACACTGTGTCTACCAATAATAAAAATATTGATTTAAACTGCACTACAAAAACAATGTGTTCCCAACCAAAATTAAACACCAAATATGGTAAAAAAAAATGTTTATTAGTCATTGTTGTAAATTAAAGTCCCCTTCTGCCCCTGTCTATTTTACAGTTATTTTGACATTTTGTGACTCTTCAGATGACCTGAGTGTACTTGCTGTTACTCTGACAGATGGATAGTACACAGTGGAGGTTCTCAACTAAAGCAAACCAGGACACTACAATTCATGCTGTTACTAATCCACAAATTACTTTGCGGAGAGTAACTTAAAACCGGTACAGCATTCATGTGAATGAAGGATCTTGAAAAAAAATTCAAAAAGGGCGCATCCAGTGTGTTAAAAGCATGAAAGCATTTACTTTCTTGATAACTTTTGAGATATAGTCATCTGTTTCAGATTTTTTCATAAACATTTACCAAGTAATAGTAGTTGTAGCAGCAGTAACAGTCATATTGTTATGTGCACAGAGTGCAGTGGAGGTCTTGCTTGTTTGTCCGATTAACATGCAGCGTGTCATGTGACTGTAGCTAGTATGGTTCTAGGGGACACGTTGTGCAAATTTTACTTCATGTGGTTGTTTAATCTAAAGCCAGTTATTTCACTTAACTAAACCACTTCTGCTATCAAACCTATATATACAAGATAGTTTCTCCTATCTTTACACAGTCTAATCTGAGTATATTTATTTTTTCTGATTTACAGTAGCATAACCTAAGGATAATGCTGATTCACAAACATACCCCAGTTGCAATACCACAAATATAAATTTGTTAAATGTTGTAAATTACATTGGGATATCACTTCTAATTATCTAGCAGACCACAGTGTGGTTATTGTGCATTTTAAACCATCATAAATCTAACCTACATATTAAACAGTTTTGGTTCACAGATGTGCTTTCTATCATACATAAAAGGGTATATTTAAAAGTTATATGTTAATAAAATTGTGTTTATTTCTGATTAGGACCCTACTCTCATTGGCCTCAGTCCACAGTGACAGCTTCCAAAAGCAAAATACCACAATTGGAATCAATTCCAGACTTTTTACCTGCTTAATAGTTAATGTAATAATGAGGGAACTGCTGCCACCTGGCTATGGAACAGCTTGTCAATCAAATGTCCAAATTCTTTTGAGCTCCTGTAAATGGGGAACTATACAGAAAAATGGTTGTCATTCCTAAACAGCTCATGCAGTATTTTTGGTAAACCTGTTAAATTAAAGTTGAAAGTAAATGCTTCAATCACATAATGATTGTTTTATTTCATATTCATTGTAGTTGTGTACACAGCCAAAACTATGAAAATTGCGTCACTGTCCAAGTACTTATGGACCTAACTGTATATACTGTATACACTGAGAGGTGAAGTGAATAACTTTGATTATCTCAATACAATGGCACCTGTCCAGGGATGGGATTTTTTTAAGGTACCAAGTGAACATTCAGTTCTTGAAGGTGATATGTGGGAAGCAGGAAAAATGGTAAAGCATAAGGATCTGAGCAGCTTTGACAAGGGTAAACTGTGGTGGCTAAGTGACTGGGTCAGAGCATCTCCATAACAACAGGTCTTGTGGGATGTTCTTGTGTGGTGAGTGAAGGCTGGCTCTTCTGGCCTGATCCCACTGAAGGGTAACTGTAGCAAAATTGGTCATTAAAACCTTAACTTTCTAAATCATCCAATTTCTCTGTTTCTGTTGATGGTACACTTGTGAAACCTGCTCCTGTTGTCAGAAATCTTGGTGTTTTGTTTGATTCATCACTTTGATCTACACATTAGGTGTCTTTCCAAAATTTCATTCTGTCATCTCCGTAACATTGCCCTCCTCCATCCATTTCTGTCCATTTCTGTCCTTTAATGATGCTCAGAATCTGGTTTGTTGTTTCATAATGTCTCGTATTGATTACTGTAATTCCCTCTTCATTGGCCTCCCTGCAAAGTCTGTACAGAAGGTACAGTATATTCAGAACTCCGCAGCCAGAGTCCTCACCCACACAAAGCGTTTTGCTCACATCTCACCTGTTCTCTCCCAGCTTCACTGGTTACCGGTTCCATCCAGGATTAAATTCAAGATTCTACTTCTCACCTTCAAAGCCCTACATATCCTTGCCCCCCTCTACCTCACTCAGCTACTAGCTCCTTACACTCCTTGACGCTATCTCAGGTCCTTGAGCAGTAATCTCCTTACTGTCCCACGCTCCAGACTCTCCACCCTGGGAGGCAGGTTCTTCAGTGCTATAGCCCCTCAACTCTGGAACTCTCTTCCTCAGTCTCACCGAGATTACTCCTCTTTCTGCACTTTAAAATCTCAACTGAAAACTTTCCTCTTCTACAAACTTTTATCATCTGTGTAATTTTTTTTCACTCTTGTGAAAGGCGCTCAATCAATGTAACTTATTATTATTATTATTATTATTATTATTAATGCTGGGAATGAGAGAAAGGTGTCAGACCACACAATACATCACAGCATGCTGTGTATAAGGCCGGGTTTATACTTCTTTCGACGCGTGCTGCAGCAGATGCTGCTGCTATGCAAGCGTTGTAGTGTTTATACTTGCTCGCGTACTTTACGTAAATCTGGAGGAATCCACCAGGTGGCAGTGCGAGATATTATCATGGTGAGAACATGTTCGGCTTCTCTGTGTTGTGAATTGCCTAGAACACCCATTAAATTCCGATGACACCCTACCGCAATATCTCTGAAAAGGATGTTTATTGATTAAATCCAGGGATGTGTCCATTCCAGCAAGCATTGGGCACGAGTGAGAAACAATCCCTGGACGGGGCCTCGGCTCATCGCAAGGTGAATACAAGCACACACATACACAAGCGTCATTTTAGCGGCACCAAATCCCCAAATCTGCATATGTTGGGAAGGAAACTGGAGCACAGTGTGGAATCCAAGCAGGGAATACCAGCGACATGACTCCCTGCGAGACAGCAGTGCTACCGCTCCACCACTGTGTCACCCCCATGTGTGTAATTATTAACAGTATTCATTATTTAAATGAAAGTAACGATTTATCTGTAAAATGTAATATACACACTTTAATGCATTTCATCATGAAAGTGATATCAAGTATAAATCTAAAGATTCTAAATGTGCAGAGAGTTGGAATATCATACATTTAATGTGTTCTGTGTGGTGATCTATTGCTGCTGATTAAAAACTGGGATGAAGTTTACGACGGTCTGCTTTAATGATAAAGTAAACTACGAGGTTAAAGTGGACATTTCGAGATTAAAGACGAAATTTCCACTTTAATCACAAAATACACATTTTCACCATGTCCTTAATTTTTTTTCTCAGTGGCTCAAATACAGCGCTGTACATTGTGTTGCTGTTGTGAAGTTGCAAAAAAAAAAAAAAAGACGGCACAAAAGATGGTATGGCTTTCTGTCACATGTAGATAGTAAACAGAGACTCTGACGTCACGTTCCGACTTTTAGCACACTGCGCCCCCTGACTTTTTGCTGGTACTGCAACTCGCGCATGCGTCGCATTAATTTCTGAGGACCTGCTCAGAGGACACGTGAAGTGAATGCTGGGAACGCGTGGCAGCCATGATGCGTGCGCATACGCATTCTGAGCGTGAAGTATAAACGAGCCGCAAGGCTGCGTTGACACAGACTGGTCAGAGTGCCCCTGCTGTCTATGCTACTGCCAAAAGTGCCTGCAATGAGCATGTGCACTTCAGAGCTGTACCATCGGGTTCCCTGATCTGATGAATCACATTTTCATTTGCATCATGTGGATGGTTGGGTGCATATGCATCATTTACTTAGGAAAGAGATGGCAGCAGGATGCAGAATGGGAAGAAAGCAAGCTGGCAGAGGCAGTGTGATGCACTGGGTAATACTCTGCTGGGAAACCTTGGGTCCTGGCATTCATGTGGAGGTTACTATAGCATGTACCGTCTACTTAAAGATTGTTGCAGACCACATACACCCCTTCATGGCAATGGTATGCCCTGATGGCAGTGGCCTCTTTCAGCAGGATAGTACACCCTGACACACAGCATAAGTTGTTGAGGAATGGTTTAAGGGATATGACAAAGGTTTCAAGGTTTTGACTTGGTCTCTAAATTCCCCAGATCTCAATCAGATCAAGTTTCTGTGGGATTTACTGGAAAAACAAGTCTGATCCATAGAGGTCACACCTCCCTACTTACAGCACTTAAAGGATCTGCTGCTAATGTTGTGATGCCAGGTAGCACAGGACATCTTCAGAGATCATATGGAGTCTATGCCTTGATGGGTCAGAGCTGTTTTGGCAGCACAGTTTGGACCTACACAATACTAGACGGAGGGTTTTATTGTTGTTGCTGATTGGTGTATATCTTACATAATCCAGGTTTTCAATCTGTTTGGAAAAGCCTTTGAGAAAAAAATTAATAAATTATATGGACTTTCTCCAAAGTGGCTGCTCTCCAGGTTCTCCATCAGACTTAACAAATGCAGTTTCAACTATCATATATTTACTAGATTTCAGACTTTTAATGTAAGTATTCCAAAAAATTGTTTTTACAATGTTAAACAAAATCCTAGTCCATTGTAATATATTTTTATTGCCAATGGGATAAAGCCATATCCTCATAAAATATATATATATATTTTGAGAAGAAAAGCGCTACAGTATAAGTGAAGTTAATGTTTTTTTGGGACAATACAAATAATTATAGTGTAGAGCATGACCTAGCTGTATATTGACTGTCTCTGGCAACACAACCCTTTTTTTTCCAAGATGGCTACAAAGTTTGTCTTGATGAAACTATGCATACACCTTGCACTTTGTGTCAAATTATATGTTCATTTCCATGTGATTGCATTATTTTTGTGTTAAAACCACTAGTCTGAAAAACACTTTGCAATATCTAGTACATTCCTAATCCCAGCAGAGTTTTGCTTGAGATGGATTTATGATTCTGGAGAGGAAGTTGCTAAAGTACAAAGCATAATGTAATGAACCATATTTACCTCTAGGCAAGTGTAACTATTGTGAGACTTGCCCAGACACCACCAGTCGGAAACCACATCATTATAAAAAGCACACGTTTATTATTCATAAATAAACAGAGTTCCACACAGCACACAATGCACACAGCAATAATCACCACTATATCTCTCTGTCTCAGTCCTTGGCCGCCTCTATTCTCCTCCTGGGAGCTTCGTCCTGTTCCCACTCCCGACTCTGGCTCCTAGACTGTAGGAAGGCGGCGCCTTTTATCCCTGCCCGGATGTGCTCCAGGTGTCTGATGACGTCCATCCGGCAGCACTTCCTGGTGTGGCGGAAGTGCTGCCCTTTGCACCGGAAGCACTCCAGGCATCCCTGGCAGGTTCCTCCGCCATCTTGCTGAGTGTGGCGGAAGTAACTATTTCCAAGTCCTACGAGGCTTGAGGCACCCCCTGGCGGTGGCCACGGGTCCCAACAGGCCAGAAGCTCTTTGTTCTTCTCCCGTGGTCCTCTTCTGCTCCAGGGCGGTTGCCCCCTCGTGGCCCGGAAGCTATTCCTGCCACCTTCCGGTCCTTTTAGGCATCCCGGCCAGGTAATGACCCCGGCAATCTGCCACACTATTTAGGCTATTTAGGAAGTACATACTTAGTTTGCTATATTTTCAAAAATGCTACATAATATCATATAAACAATTAACTTTATCGCTGATCACAAATTATTTCATAAAACAGACTTATTTTATTTCTTGTGTGGCCTGAAGAGGGCATCAACAAGCAGACCTTGAACCCAGAAACAACCAAAATGACAAAAATAAATGAAGAAGGGACTGTGTGTATCAAAATGAACATACATAAAGCTAAAGCACAAGGATAGATAGATAGATAGATAGATAGATAGATAGATAGATAGATAGATAGATAGATAGATAGATAGATAGATAGATAGATAGATAGATAGATAGATAGATAGATAGATAGATAGATAGATAGATAGATAGATAGATACTTTATTAATCCCAAGGGGAAATTCACATACTCCAGCAGCAGCATACTGATAAAGACAATATTAAATTAAAGAGTGATAACAATGCAGGTATACAGACAGACAATATCTTTGTACATTGTTAACGTTTACCCCCCCGGGTGGAATTGAAGAGTTGCATAGTGTGGGGGAGGAACGATCTCCTCAGTCTGTCAGTGGAGCAGGACAGTGACAGCAATTTGTCGCTGAAGCTGCTCCTCTGTCTGGAGATGATACTATTTAGTGGATGCAGTGGATTCTCCATGATTGACAGGAGCCTGCTCAGTGCCCTTCACTCTGCCACAGATGTCAAACTGTCCAGCTCCATGCCTACAATAGAGCCTGCCTTCCTCACCAGTTTGTCCAGGCGTGAGGCGTCTCTCTTCTTTATGCTGCCTCCCCAGCACACCACCGCATAGAAGAGGGCGCTCGCCACAACCGTCTGGTAGAACATCTGCAGCATCTTATTGCAGATGTTGAAGGACACCAGCCTTCTAAGGAAGTATAGTTGGCTCTGTCCTTTCTTACACAGAGCATCAGTATTGGCAGTCCAGTCCAATTTATCATCCAGCTGCACTCCCAGGTATTTATAGGTCTGCACCCTCTGCACACAGTCACCTCTGATGATCATGGGGTCCATGAGGGGCCTGGGTCTCTTAAAATCCACCACCAGCTCCTTGGTTTTGCTGGCGTTCAGTTGTAGGTGGTTTAAGTCGCACCATTTAACAAAGTCCTTGATTAGGGCCCTATACTCCTCCTCCTGCCCACTTCTGATGTAGCCCATGATAGCAGTGTCGTCAGCGAACTTTTGCACGTGGCAGGACTCCGAGTTGTATTGGAAGTCCGATGTATATAGGCTGAACAGGACCAGAGAAAGTACAGTCCCCTGTGGCGCTCCTGTGTTGCTGACCACAATGTCAGACCTGCAGTTCCCGAGACGCACATACTGAGGTCTGTCTTTAAGATAGTCCACGATCAATGCTACCAGGTATGAATCTACTCCCATCTCTGTCAGCTTGTTACTAAAGAGCCGAGGTTGGATGGTGTTGAAGGAGCTAGAGAAGTCCAGAAACATAATTCTTATAGCACCAATGCCTCTGTCCAAGTGGGAGAGGGATCGGTGTAGCATGTAGATGATGGCATCCTCTATAATATAAGAATACAAAATAATAAAGACTAGAGTCTCAATGAGATTATCTAGACATAGTGTCAAAGGAATGGGTCAGGCAAACTCTTGAATCTGCTGAGTCACATGCCCTCAAAATATTATATGAGCATTGCACGATTCTACCCAGGTCATCTTTCTCTTCCTGTGTTTTGCTATTTCCCATCTACTATCCTTCCAGGACATCTCGTCTAACATGGAATACTGGCCCTTACTGGACAGCTTTGTCACACTAGCATGCTCAGTTGCTTTCCTTCTCTTAATATGTGCATGTTTGGACGGTTCCAGAGCCATGGACTGCAGCAATTCCACCACACCAGGAAGTGCTGCCGGAAGAGAATCCGGGCGCACTGGGAGTGCTTCCGGGTGCCCATGCAGCACTTCGGCCACACCAAGAAGTGCTGCAGGAAAATAGTCAGGGTGCACCTGGATCACATCCGGGTGCAACATAAATGGGGCTGCCTCACTCCATTCGGGGAGCCGGAGTCGGGAGGCAGAAGACAGAGCTTGCGAGAGGGGAGTGGATGTGGCAGTGCAGAAGGAGAGAAGAATAAGAAAAGGAAAAGAAAAGTAAAAAAGGACTGAGCTTATTGGTTGTTGGTGATTGTGCACTGTGTGCTGTGTATAAAGAAGAAGCAAAGTAAAGTGTGTGCTCTTAGACATTGTGAGTCTGTGTCTCTTGTCTGTGGTAGGGCTGGCATGTTCACAATATACAGTGCATCCAGAAAGTATTCACAGCGCATCACTTTTGCCACATTTTGTTATGTTACAGCCTTATTCCAAAATGGATTAAATTCATTTTTTTCCTCAGAATTCTACACACAACACCCCATAATGACAACATGAAAAAAGTTTATTTGAGGTTTTTGCAAATTTATTAAAAAAAAAAAAAACTGAGAAATCACATGTACATAAGTATTCACAGCCTTTGCTCAATACTTTGTCGATGCACCTTTGGCAGAAATTACAGCCTCAAGTCTTTTTGAATATGATGCCACAAGCTTGGCCCACCTATCCTTGGCCAGTTTCGCCCATTCCTCTTTGCAGCACCTCTCAAGCTCCATCAGGTTGGATGGGAAGCGTCGGTGCACAGCCATTTTAAGATCTCTCCAGAGATGTTCAATCGGATTCAAGTCTGGGCTCTGGCTGGGCCACTCAAGGACATTCACAGAGTTGTCCTGAAGCCACTCCTTTGATATCTTGGCTGCGTGCTTAAGGTCGTTGTCCTGCTGAAAGATGAACCATCGCCCCAGTCTGAGGTCAAGAGCGCTCTGGAGCAGGTTTTCATCCAGGATGTCTCTGTACATTGCTGCCGTCATGTTTCCCTTTATCCTGACTAGTCTCCAAGTCCCTGCCGCTGAAAAACATCCCCACAGCATGATGCTGCCACCACCATGCTTCACGGTAGGGATGGTATTGGCCTGGTGATGAGCGGTGCCTGGTTTCCTCCAAACGTGACGCCTGGCATTCACACCAAAGAGTTCAATCTTTGTCTCATCAGACCAGAGAATTTTCTTCCTCATTGTCTGAGAGTCCTTCAGGTGCCTTTTGGCAAACTCCAGGTGGGCTGCCATGTGCCTTTTACTAAGGAGTAGCTTCCGTCTGGCCACTCTACCATACAGGCCTGATTGGTGGATTGCTGCAGAGATGGTTGTCCTTCTGGAAGGTTCTCCTCTCTCCACAGAGGACCTCTGGAGCTCTGACAGAGTGACCATCAGGTACTTGGTCACCTCCCTGACTAAGGCCCTTCTCCCCCGATCACTCAGTTTAGATGGCCGGCCAGCTCTAGGAAGAGTCCTGGTGGTTTCGAACTTCTTCCACTTACGGATGATGGAGGCCACTGTGCTCATTGGGACCTTCAAAGCAGCAGAGATTTTTCTGTAACCTTCCCCAGATTTGTGCCTCGAGACAATCCTGTCTCAGAGGTCTACAGACAATTCCTTTGACTTCATGCTTGGTTTGTGCTCTGACATGAACTGTCAACTGTGGGACCTTATATAGACAGGTGTGTGCCTTTCCAAATCATGTCCAGTCAACTGAATTTACCACAGGTGGACTCCAATTAAGCTGCAGAAACATCTCAAGGATGATCAGGGGAAACAGGATGCACCTGAGCTCAATTTTGAGCTTCATGGCAAGGGCTGTGAATACTTATGTACATGTGCTTTCTCAATTTTTTTATTTTTAATAAATTTGCAAAAACCTCAAGTAAACTTTTTTCACGTCGTCATTATGGGGTGTTGTGTGTAGAATTCTGAGGAAAAAAATGAATTTAATCCATTTTGGAATAAGGCTGTAACATAACAAAATGTGGAAAAAGTGATGCGCTGTGAATACTTTCCGGATGCACTGTATATAATATATATATATATCTTTATATATAATACGGTACTGTGGCTGTTCATTTGTCTGTCCTGAATTTTAAATCACCTGTAGCTCACAAACCTATTGACCTGAAATTTAGAAAACATATACTATGTGACGTCTACCATCTGCTTTCGGGATAATGATTAACCTCTGAGGTTATTCCATCCATCCATCCATTTTCCAACCCGCTGAATCCGAACACTGGGTCACGGGGGTCTGCTGGAGCCAATCCCAGCCAACACAGGGCACAAGGCAGGAACCAATCCCAGGCAGGGTGCCAACCCACCGCAGGACACACACAAACACACCCACACACCAAGCACACACTAGGGTCAATTTAGAATCACCAATCCACCTAACCTGCATGTCTTTGGACTGTGAGAGGAAACCGGAGCGCCCGGAGAAAACCCACGCAGAGAACATGCAAACTCCACGCAGGGAGGACCCGGGAAGCGAACCCAGGTCCCCAGATCTCCCAACTGCGAGGCAGCAGCGCTACCCACTGCGCCACCGTGCCGCCCGAGGTTATTCCTCTTTTTATTTTTATTTTATTTTATTGTAGAATCAACTCTCAGCAGCAGCCAGCAGGGCAGCCGTGTGGTGCATGCATCCAGGCGCCATTCTCATCCCTACCGCCTTCGCCATCACTTCCCCTACCTCTTCATATCTTAAGTCTTCAATCTGCCTCAAGAATGATTTAAGTGCCAACTTAAGTGAAAAATTAAAGAAAACGTACTAAGAAATTGCAACACAAACACTGACTTAATCAGTTTTAATGCAAAAAGAGGGTGGAGAAAAGAAGAGCTGATTAGGAAGCAGCAAGCACATCAACCTCTGAGCAAATGAATGCTAAACATACAGAGAAAGAGTATGAAAACTAGGAATGCTCAAGTCAAGTGTATTCACTCCACATTATTGTGCAGTGTGCCGTTACTGGTATATATATATAATGTGTGTGTGTGTGTATATATATATATATATATATATATATATATATATATATATATATATATATATATAATAATATATTTGTGTGTGTGTATGTAAATATATATAGTATGTATATACAGTGGAACCTCTAGATACGAGTTTAATTCGTTCCAGCACTGAGCTTGTATAGCGAATTTCTCGTATCTAGAACAAACGTCCCCATTGAAAATAATGGAAATCCAGTTAATCCGTTCCGCATCCCCAAATATATTAACATAAAAATCAATTTTCCTAACAAATAACACTGATAAATTATATATACTGTAGTCTACCTTTAATAAATAACACTGGTAAATAATATAACTGATTATTAAAAGAATCAAAACAGGTGTCCAAAGTGCAGTAGAGCATTCAATAAATCTTTAATCCTTAAAACAGTTGTGAAGTGGAGGTTTAAAGTACATAAGAATAACAATCCTTTAACACGAGGTTAAAACGTCAACAGGAAGCAGTCTTCAAAAAATAGATGACAATCCCCGGTGCTTCTTCTCTGTTAGCGTCTCACCTGCTTCTCCCATGCGGGCTCTGCAACAGGCGAGACACTTAATGCAGCTGACCTTCTCTACACTGTCCTGCTTCAGCTGTTTGGCTCGCCTGTTCAGCTACACGCGAGCCTGTACTCGCTCGCTCTCTCGCACCGACTTCCTACTGCTGCGGATTCCTGCCTCCTCCTGCAACCTCCGTTCTCTCTCCTCTCCTCTCCTCTCTTTTCTTTTACTTTCTCTCCCCCTTAACTGGCTCGCGCTTCTCTATATATGCGGGGAAGACATGGCAGCTGCTAGGGTTACCACTTTTAATACAAAAAAATAAGGAACGCATACGTATTGATTCAAAACGGGACGCGCAATTTCATTCTCAAATACGAGACGATTCCGTATTTTAAAGGACGGGTGGCAACCCTGCCCAGCCCATCAGCCACAGGACAAATCATGGATGTGGGCAGTTTCCCACCTGTGCACTTAGGTGAGAAACGCAGACACCGCAGATCGCCCTGCGGCTCGCTACAGCTACCACGCCCCCCTCGCTAAGCCGCGAGCTATACCCACAGCCTGGCTCGTGGCTCGTTACGTGAGCCAATGCTCGTATTTAGATCTGAATTTTTCGCTCATACTTTCCTCGTATTTTGAATTTCTCGTATACAGAGGTGATCGTATCTCGAGGTTCCACTGTACTTTTATTAGTCTTGGTTGAGTACAAGAAAAAAACTCCCATCACCTGTAATGCCTGGCCACCTCATTAAATAAATAGATTAAAATTATTTAGAAAACAGATACTAGATGAGATGGGTTGCAAATAAATAATGCATACCCATCAGTCTTCTAGGCTTAGGATTGGCCACAAGTGCTAAAACTGTGTATCATTCGATATAGGTTAAAACAAAACCTTCACTAAGGACAGTCATTCATAAAGCTGAAACTGGTGATGTTTTAATGCAGAGTTCAAAATTAGTAAGAAGATCAGTCGCCCTTAATGAACAATGATACATTCTGACATTATTGTTTGTTGCTAAAACATTTCATTGAAACCATCAATAATTAACATTCACCTTCATGTTTTTTTTTCCTCTCACAGACCTGGATATGTGGTCCCAACTAATCTTTTCCAAGGAATAAAAGTAGTTAATCCAATGTTTCGAGGCTATTCACAGCAGGTAAGTTACACTTATAATACTATACTAATATAGTACTAATAATAAACATTTTTCTCGGGTTGATAGTCCTAAATATTAAAATTCCTGACATTTTTTTGAAAACCACAGTAATGAGTGCCTCTTATTGCTGAACATTAAAGTGAGCATCTCATTTTGTATTCAATTAGACATTCTTAGTTGGATTTTGGAAAAATTGACTCTTTTAATCCTCAGTACCTAAGTGGGCACTTAAGAGGTGGGCGTATGCTAGTTCACAGATTTGTTGTCAGAAAGTCCATGGGACTAACAGCAGTGTCCATACCTCACCCTCATGTTCAGATACCCAATGCAGTAAATTGGTTTTCTGCATTTTCCATCTGCATAAATCAATTGAAAACAAATGGTTACACTCCTTGATGCTTTCAGTTTTTTGTGTGATAGAGAATTGTGCCCTCTGCTGGTGTGGAAATAACAAAACTATAGAAAGTACAGGAAGTGATTTAAATTACCTAGCTAGCACTTCTGGCTTATTACTGAAGCTCAATCTACTCAATATATATAATATATATATATATATATATATATATATATATATATATATTGAGTAGATTGAGCTTCAGTAATAAGCCAGAAGTGCTGGCTTATTACTGAAGCTCAATCTACTCTATATAAATATATATATATATATATATATATATATATATATATATATATATATATATATATATATATATATATATATATATATATTGAGTAGATTGAGCTTCAGTAATAAGCCAGAAGTGCTAGCTAGTGATATAATATCCTAACCCAAAAAGTGCAACGATTTTATATCACGTTTTTATGTCACTTTTTTTTGTCACGCTTTAAATTGGGCTTCTTTTAAAACCTACATATATATGTTTGGTATCATTCTTTTCAGAATTTTCAGAATTTATCAAACTTTTAATATGATGTTGTTAGATTTTCAGATTCTTATTCTGTTTTTAAATTATAAACTAAAATATCAGGAACTCGCATCCCATGAGATGAGACTTTGTGCCAACAGATTTAACCACCCCCAGGGCCGGAAATAAAAGACAAAGAGTAGATGACAAAGACAGCTGCTGTACAGACTTTTAAATGTTTGAAGCGCAGCGCGAGTTGCAGATCACGTGGAAAGGCAGTAACTGCAAGCCAGCAGTTAATCAAGCAAAGATGAGGTAAAAAAGAAACTATTTGTTTCCCATTGTATCACTGTTTAAGAGGGGGTTTCGGAGGAGCGACCGCATCTCCTTGGGGTGCGTTCAGCCCCCCTCTTCACAACACAAGCGGCATAGACGAGAACTAGCTGGCACGTAGCGCAGCCAAGGGGGTTTGGTGAGCGAAGCGAGCAGGGGGTAAATACCCTAATTAATTAAATATTATATTTTGACAAAAAACAAACCCATTATAACAGTTGGTAGATATCATTTGTGCAGGGTCAACATTATGCATATTGGCACAATAAAATTTTCTTAGATCAAATCCTGGCACTCACGTACCCAATTCAAAAATGCTGGATAAGCAAGAAAAAAAATCCATGAGGACATGAAGAAAATATTCAAACTCCATATAGACAATGACTGAGTCAATCTTCACCACTGCACCATTCTGCTATAAACATTACTGTTGTCATTTTAAATAACTCTGTATATCATCTAATTTTGACCAGTAACAAATCAACTAGGACTTTTAAATCTTTCTCATTAGTTTTAATTTCTACCTTCAGACACCACATTATGTAGTGATATCAAAAATTTATGCTTCTTTTCACTTGCTAAATCAAGCTTTTCATATTTTATTTGCTTAAGGATTCTCAAGAGTTTCTTCGCTGTCTAATGGACCAGCTTCATGAAGAGCTAAAAGAGACAGTTGTTGAGCCTGATGATGGACCACAAACCATCAGCATGGACGATAACATGGAAGAAGACAAGAGCCAGTCTGACAATGACTTCCAGTCTTGTGAGTCCTGCAGTAGTAGTGACAAGGCAGAAAGTGAAACTAATGTTAAAAAACATTCAGGTGAAGTGCCTGAAGCAGAAATGCTTATCTCAGATGACATAAACAACCAGTTGCATGGCAAAGACTGGCAGAAAGAGAAGAATCTTATAAATAAGCTATACCGAGTCTGTTCTTCAGAGGATCTTGATAAGGATATCGACACAGCAATGGAGTCTTCACCAATTATTGGCAACCAAGGTGCTGTCAAGGTACAGATACAAAGCAGGCGGTCAGGTAAATTGATTGGATTGTCAATTGTATTGCCATATGTAGGAATTTAAACATATATTGCATATATTGATTTTTGTTTAATATTCTGCAAGGAAGATATTAAAGAGAACAA
Organism: Erpetoichthys calabaricus; assembly: GCF_900747795.2. Taxonomy (NCBI): domain Eukaryota; kingdom Metazoa; phylum Chordata; class Cladistia; order Polypteriformes; family Polypteridae; genus Erpetoichthys; species Erpetoichthys calabaricus. The sequence continues at coordinate 49,645,063 of NC_041403.2, forward strand.
AAGATGCAGTAAAAAATACATTTTAAATTATAAATGTGACCATAGAATAGTGGCACATTGACTGACAGGACATTTTCATGTTCCTCTACAAACCCTGCATTACCGTTACTACCAGAATGCAGCACATACCCAAAATTGTGTCATTTGGCAATTACTATCATCCAAACTGTGGTAATTAAATCAACAGCAGGCACTTTATTTTTAATTAAAACATGTGAAACACTTACATTTTAGCATTTTAGTAAATTTGTTAATAGGCTACAGTTTTACTCCTGAGTTTTTGGTGGGCTAATGTATATTAATGTTTCATTGTTAGCATTTTTAGGTTGTCTGAAAGTGAAAGTATTCTGTTTCAGTTTTATCTAAAAACTTCTGTCAAAATTACTTCCCAATACAGGACAATAAACATGCATAATACAGGGTGTCCCAAAAAAAGTATACACACTTCAAATGATGAAAGGTTTATTAAGAAAACACTGCAACTGGTGCCATTTATTTGAACTTGCTGCAAAAATCTGTCAAGTTTAAATAAATGGCACCAGTGGCAGTGTTGTCTTAATATACTTTGTATTTATAAATATTTAAATGTGTATTCATTTTTGGGGCTACCAGTATATAGACCCTAATTCCCAAGAACAATTTAACTGATGCTGTATAAAGTTCAACAGTTTCCCTATCACCACTCTTAGATTGTTGGTTTGTCACAATATAGGCTAAAAATAACAAATGAGTCAGGGTTGTTCTTCTGTTGCAGTACCTTAGCTTCTATAGCCGTATTCAGATGGGATTAGTTTTATACCAAGAGCCCTCTATAATTTCAGTCCCATCCGAATTACTCATGTTAGTAACTTTTTACAGACTGTGCATTCATGTCTCAGTAAAGATTATGGAGGCTAAAACCTTCTATTAAAAGTCAGTAAAAACTAAACCCAGATTAAACTAATCTCATCAAATCAACATATCTGTAAAACTGTCGTTTGAGCAATTTGGATGGGACTAAAATTACAGATGTCCTCCAGGAATAATAGGACAGTTTACCTACTGTCTGTAGTGGAAAAAAGACCAGCCAGTACTCCTCGTTGTGCATGCTGAATAACGGGGTGAGGTATTCCCTCAGCAGTCTGATGGAAGCTGTTGTGTACAAGATATATTGAAATGTGGGTGGGAAGGGGGGTCCCCCTTTGGAGGTTTCAATGTACATATTGTTGTTTTAACTAAGGGTTGCTAATGTGGTCTGAACTGACAGTGCACACTGGTACTTATACATTTACCATCACTACTCATAAGGCAAGAATGGGGAAATGGCAGTGCATACCGGGCCTTCTCAAGCACTGACTTTACCCAACTCTTTTGATGTAAAACTAATCCAGTCCGAATAAGGCTTAAGCCACATTATTAACTGAAACTAATTTGTTTTATTTTCCTCTTATTTGCTCCAAATGCTTCATTTTAGCCTTGAGTTAAATATGTTAAAAACATGAAGCACAAAATTCTGCATATTTGTCAGTGAGTGTTTAAAGGCACATAGTTTGCAATAATGCTTATCACATTACGGTAATAAGGTCTGAGAAATAAAAAGTCTCCTTTTAAAATGTTTTTATTTGCTGAAGCTGAGTAACTTTTGCATCACTCAGCTAATAAGAGTCCAGGGGACATATGTTTAGTTCTCATGTCTGTTCAATGACCAAGTGGAAAGTATACTTCTCATATCTCAATGACATTTTTTAATTATCAAAAGTGGCCCAGGGTGATGAAATGTGGTAATGAGTATGAATCTACTGGCACTCTGCAAAGGGTTGATTCCTGCCATGCACCAGATGCTGCTGGGATTGTCTCCAGTTCTCTAGAACCTTCTGCTGGAAAAAAAATAGATTTGGCAAATGGTTCAACAGCTTTTTTAACCTGGAATTTTTAGTTTTTCTTAAAAAAAAAAAGGTACAAATTACACAACATGCAAAACTGAAGAGGAATCTTTAGTTCAGGAGTATTATGAATACAGAGTATGCAGTCTATGATTTATAGTGGCGTGTCTTTTATAGCTGGAGTTGTTTGACTGTGTTGTGTCTAAAATGTTCATGCTGCACCATAAGATGTCCGTCATGCTACTTATTCTGCTGCAGCTTCTGGAGTGCAGAAGTCAGATTGTATGTGCCTTAGGTAATGGTCAGCATTTTTAGTGTGCACCATTTGCAGTCCAGAGACCTTTGGTTTACAAGACTACATCAAAATGTATTAAAGAACCAGCACTCTTGACCTTTTGAATCAGTTGCCAAGAGGGGGAACTTAGGACCATGCCACTATATTTTAAATCCCACCAGACTAAGTATTGTTTGGGACATTTGAAAAAATCTTTCTGGGTGAATCAACTGTTTTTTTCATCCACAGCAGCTCTGCAATATACTGTGATTTGACTTCTCTTTATCCTGCATATGCTATTGCTAGTACCTGCTTAACTCCTGGCAACCCCTTTCATCTGCTGCTACTGTGTGTGTGTATGGAAATTTGCCTGTACGCCCCTCTGGAGTCCAGCATCCCTGTAACTTTGAAATGAAAGGCCAACTGACTCAGAAAGCCACAAAGGCCATTTTAATGTGATATCTGTCTGTTGTTTTTGGATGCTTAACAAGTTGTTCTAAACTGTAGGTTCTTTGTCTTTAACCTTATAATATTAATATTATTAATAGAATGTTACCCAGATGTAAGTGGGAACAGTACCTCAAGGCCTCATAGTCCTACACCTGCTGAAGGGACCAACTCTAAACTGTCCAGTAGTCCTCCAAAGTCTGCATCCATATGGCCTGGCATTGTTTCGTCACACAAGAAAGGTAGGCTTCCTTCATTACTTTGTAATATCTTTCCATTTCATTCAAAGAACAATAGAAATGAAAAACATGATTTTCTCATTGTCATTCACAAAGAGAACATTAACGTAATACCCATGCTTATCTAAGCTATGACTGCTCTTTATTTTTTCCATGTGAAAGTACAAAAATAACAACAGTCAAAAACACAAGTACATTTCTGAAATTTAAGAAACTTTAAGATATAATCAACACTTTAATATCCCACTTATACACAATCCCTTTCTTAAAATCACATTAATGTCATTTATAATCCTTATTCATTTAGACTTTAAAATTTAATACAATTTTTATTTTTAATATAGTATCCTTAACTGAAACTAAGCTCAGTGGACCACACACATTAGATGTCCAGTTCATCCATCCATCCATTTTCAAAACTGAATAATCCAGTCACAAAGCCTGTCCAGGTAGCATTGGCTGCAAAGCAGGAACCCTAGACAAGGGTATATTCATAGTCATTACTTGAAGTAAAACCTGGTGTGACCTAGGCCAGGACCTCCATGTTCATCTCAGGATGAACTAACAAGAAGTGATTAAGAGTGAAAATTTTCAAAACTTAAGCAATTGCAGTGTAGGTTTTTGAAACTTACTGGAAAATTAACCTTGTCTCCTTATGAATTACCCTAAATTAATATACAGAGATAGTTTGCTTACTAAGAAGGAAAGAAAGATCAACAAAAACAAACCATGTAAATTTCTAAGCTGGTTGACATACCAGTCTGTGTCAAAATCTGTAGAAAACCATGCGAAACCCTAACCCCCACCCCCCAACAGCTATTTGGACACAGTGCAGTTGGTGACAAAGTCATAAGATTAAAGAAGGAGTCTTTCTCTGAATGCTTATTATCTACTCATTGTTTGTAGGCAGTATGATTCTTTTTATGTATTCATCAGTTATGCATTTTGCGTTTGTTTTGCAGTGGCACCTTTACTCTCTCAAAAGATGAAAATGCAGAAGAAATATCGAAGCGTGATTTCTGATATTTTTGATGGCACTATTGTCAGTTCAGTTCAGTGCTTGACCTGTGATCGGGTGGGTATATGTAGTTGATAACGATAATATTAAAGTGCAGATTATCCATGGATCAGTTTGATTTATATTGTATTGAAATGTATTCATTTGCATTGTAAAGCATTATGTTAAATACTGAGAGAACTAATTGAAGCTGTTGTTAGCTAGACAGTGGAGGTAAGAGTGGTAAATGGTTCAGTTCTGGGTGACACTGTTTTTGATTTTTTTTGACTGTTGGCTATTCTTGGACATTTATTTTGTTTTGTAGTTACAAGCTTGATGCCAAAATTAATCCACAGAATGATTCATTTAATAATACTGTAATACATTCTTCAGTTTGAAGTTCCATAAATGTTGTGCTCTATCCTGTAATAAGAAGTCCTGCTACATGATGTGCTCATTTGACTATATTTTTCAGGTGTCAGTCACCTTGGAAACCTTTCAGGACATCTCACTGCCTATCCCAGGTAAAGAGGACCTGGCCAAGCTACATTCTTCAACTCACCAGACATCCCTAGTGAAAGCAGGGTCTTGTGGAGAAGCCTATGCCCCACAGGGATGGATTGCATTCGTGATGGAATATATTAAAAGGTGTGTAGACTGTGCTGGAAAATCATCCACATAATCCTAGTTGTGTTTGACACATTCCTGTTTTGCAAAAATGACTTGTCTGTTTTGTTGTTTCCTGTATGTCAGCTGGTTTTGGGGGCCCGTAGTAACTTTGCAAGACTGTTTGGCTGCATTTTTTGCGAGGGATGAACTCAAGGGTGAGTTGAATCTTACTTAAGTCTCTAGACTAAGCCATAGAGTACAAGAAGTGTTTCCTTGGATTCTGAATAATGTATGAAAAATGTATAGGAAGAAGAAAACATGACAAACATGTACTAATTAAACATTTTAAGATGACTGGTATACAGTGTTGTTTCAATAGATACCTTTAAAATATTTTATCAGCTGTAAGGAGAAAAATGTAAATCACATAATTTTTCCATGGGTATAACTCTGGTCACCAAAAACATGTATCTAATCTTTAAATTATTTTTCCTATTCTCTTCTTAGGGGATAATATGTACAGCTGTGAAAAGTGCAAGAAGTAAGTAGGATAATACTTTTGGTTTACTCCTAACATGAAAAGTTCTGTTACATCTCTTTAATTGAGACTTGTCTTATGCAGAGATGCCCCACATGGTTTAGGCGATTTATGGTGCTGCCTAATGCAATGCCTGTTTTGTGAGAGGGTGCAGGTGGCTTACTAGCCAGCAGCACAGTCAGTCTAAACCACACACATTATTATAGTGGAATTTTGATAAATGATCAAATTCCACAATCTCCCCAAAATGCAGCGGAAACTGATCACTTGTGCAGGGCAACATACTTATACATGTTGTGGCAGTTTAGATAATGAAGTATTGAGAGGGGATTCCTCTTGTAGTTGTTAGACAGGATGATGTATTGGGAAAGTGACTTCCCAAGTCAATGCCCAGGTTAAGCCAGACTGCTCTTCTATGCTAAACAATAAAATGCCTATTTGAAACTACTTCTTAAGAGCAGTGATACATTTTCCAAAGAAACGGTTGTAACAGTTATGGACATCAGCAGTCTAATACATTATTACTTATACGGGGTGTCCCAAAAATACACTCAAAAAATTCAATTCTCCATGTAAGGATCATCTTCATTGAGGGTGTGGACTGATGTTGGACTAAAATATTACCAATGGGTGCACTTCAAAATGCAATGCATGCTTGATTTCAAAATACCTCTCTCAAGGGCCATTTGCCAAACAGATTTTTGAGGAGACCAGAGAAAGGTGTGTATACATTTTTCGGACACCCTATAGTGTACATAACCACAGTACCAGGTGTTCAGAAAAAAAAGTTCAAACAAGGTGCTTCTTGTTACTGTTCATTGAGTTATTTAGGTTGCATTATTGCCTTTTGATTTGGTCATATTTTGCCTTCTGTTGCACATTTGAAACTGCTCTGATAAATGATTGCCACATTCTGCATTTTTCTGCAACTCTAATTTAATTTGAAAATAAAAACCAAGTCAATTGAATAATACTGATCTGTATACTTAATTTACAAGGAAAACATGTCTGCTAGATGACCTGATCTATGTCAAATGCAGTGAGAAATCTTAACTGTTAAAGCTGGAAAGATCAGAATATCATGTACAGCAGGTTTGTCCTTGTTTACTGCTGAATGAATGTTTCTGTCGGCAGTGAAATTGCTGATGCCTTATTTTTTTGCAGTAACAGATTCCAACAAAGTCACAGTGGTACATTTGTTAAAGGAAACATACTCGCTCCAGCTATGTTGAGTCTTTGTTCCTAATAATAATTGGTTTCCATGGTTGTTTCTGAGGTCAAGTAATTTCTTTACATTCCACAGGATAATTATTAGCTTTAGAGTGTGACTGAATCGCCCCTACCAAGGCTAATCAGTCACTAGTTAGGGAGGGCTGTGCTGCTGTTTTACCATGAAGTAATACTCCATATGTGTAATTCATGTCTGTAGAAGCTTTGGAGTTTATATCCTATTAAAGCATGAATTAAATAATAGAGCATTGTGCAAAGTGCTGAAAGATTGTAACTGTATTCAATGCTATTTTTCTTCCTTGTCACAGGTTAAGAAATGGTGTAAAATTCTGCAAAGTACAGAGTCTTCCAGAGGTAAATATTGACAGCTATTTTGAGACGACTTTAAGACTTTATAATTATCATTTGGCTTTCTGACCTAGGGCTCATGTCATTCGACAGATCTCAGAGTTCTTCTGTTGTGTTATGGCACAACAGGGGCTCTACAGAGCTGTCATGAGAGGAAGCCTGACAGTTGTTGATGTGTTTTCTGAGCAGCATTGGAAAGAGGCTCTATACTAAAAACATTGTAAATTAAAGATGAATCTATTGGTTTCCTATTACAGTTCTTTCAGGTCAGGTGCTGTGTCAGTATGGTCTCATTCTGAGTGGGCTTTTTGTTTTTATTTTTTTTTCGGCATGTATTAGTATTACCAGTGCTCACTGCCGACAGAGTAGGCCTGTGTCCTCATTCATTAAATCAAACTCCATCTGGGGGCCCCGCAAAAGGTTTCAAAGATTTAGAAGGATTTTCCATTGTCAGATGTTTCTCTCATTACCTCTGTATAGACTCCCCCAAATGAACATTCTCATAGCATCCATCCACTGTATACTGTGTAAAGCCAGCCTGAGTAGGAGCAACCGGCAAAAAATCTGAAACATACAAACTTTACAAATATAACATTTCATTCTTGGAGTGCTGCCATTATTAATTATTAGTCATTTAACAGTACATATTCAAAATTAAATACAATTATGGTTCAAAAGAGTAACAGATCTAGTGGATCCCTTTTCTAAAGTTATCTCACTAACCCATTGAATTCTTGTCTTCACCTGTATCTGCTCCCCACCTCGCTGGCTGACCCTGTCAGTAGTATGTCATCCTTGAGCTAAATTGCCTGTTTGCTGCACTTTTTATCCTCTGCCTGCATGTAACTTTCTCCATACCTTTTGCTAAACTCTTGGTTACATGCACATAATTAAAAACATTGCTAGTTTTCCCTTATAACCTTGTATAGTATAGATGTAGTCTTAGCCACACAGTATATACACTTAAAAGCTACATCTTACCTTAAATAAAATACACAAATTTAATATAAGGAGTCTTATTTAATAAACTAAAAAAATTTCCAATTTTCAAACATTTATCTTTTTTTTTTCTTTCTTTTTTTTTTTTTTTTAACAATTCCGGACGTTCTTGTATCATCTCCATCCCTGCCCCCATATGTTAATGTAGTCTATGGACTCAACTGTATATGGAGCCTGTCATGTGATGTTGTGAATTGTTCTTCTCTGACACAGTCTACTGCAGTGATAAAAGTGAAAGATTTACACCTTCAACTGAGTACAACCTCATTTTTAACATTTCTATCATTTATCTACTTTTCCACTTTTCAACTCTGGTCAATCAATGCTGTAGAATAGGTATTATTCAGTCATTAAATACATTTGTTTTGGCATCATAATTTACAGACTTGTTTCTCAAAGAGTAGACCAAGATGGTTCTTTCCTGTACTTCACAATATACTGTACTATGTAAAAGTGGAGAGGTACTTAATCTGAAAGTGTTTTCACATATCACCACTTCTAAATTATTTTTATGCATTCTTTTCTTGTCTGACACTACAATTGTTCCTGTCCACATTTCAACAGATTCTCTGCATTCACCTGAAGAGATTCAGACATGAGCTGATGTTTTCTACCAAAATCGGGACCCACGTGTCTTTCCCTTTGGAAGGGCTTGACCTACAGCCATTTCTTGCTAAGGACAGCACAGCTCAGATCTCAACTTACGATTTGCTGTCAGTCATCTGCCACCACGGAACAGCTAGCAGTATGTAGATGTCATTTTCAAAGTCTTTTTAAATATTTAGAGTGTAAAGAACAGACTAAAATGGGAATAGAAAGGTTGTACAGGTATATCTTGCTGTGTTGAGTACATGCCTAGAAATGTTCTACTTAAGGTCTATAATGTTTATATTTGCACCTGGAATACTGCAATTAACACTGGCTTCCATGTTCCAGTATTCAGAGAATAGAAAAGAAGTATTAGATTCATTCTGGGACTGAACAGAAAGTGCTTGAGGGAATGGCAGAAGAAATAGAATATAAGCCAGCAGTGCATACCAGGAGGCCAAGGAGTAACTCAATAAGAATAACTTCATCACTCAAAAAGAATACTGTAACTTCATCACACAGATTACAATTAGTATACCTGATAGTAGTACTCTGTGGGCCATCAAATTTCAACATTTCTTTGTAGACACCAGGTAACTGACGAGTAATACAGGATTAAATGTACCATTCTCATAGCACAATTTTTTTAGGCATTTAATGGTACTTTTATAGTCTCTGTGGTTAATGTTAAAATTCTCCACTTCTCAGTGTTTAAGTTACAGTATGTGTCTTTTGTGGCTATCCTAACACTCTCATATAAGCAAAACATTAATTATCAGGCCATATTTCACTGTGATATAATAAATATTTCTCCCATTTGTTAACTACTCAGAAATGTATTGCTTAATGATTTTGTTTCAATTTACTTCTCAGATAGTCCATTATTCATTGAACTTTTGCAGATTAAAACTAAACTGTGCACAAAATATAATTTCAAAAAAGCATTTATTGTTTATTCTTTTTTCATAAATGATGTTGATTGTTTATGTTTAAAAGTAAGGTTAGATCTGCCTGCATACTGTTGCCACATGACTATTAAAACTGGAATGACGCTACTAACAAGAGAATACTATTTCAGATTTTATAAAGCATGAGCAGCCAAAAACAGAAATGTCTGCTAAACTGCTTGTATTGAAACTATTATACTAACAGCACACAATATTTTCACTTCAATCACCCATTTTCTTTTTGACTTTGACAGGTGGCCATTACATAGCATACTGCAGAAATGATCTGAACAACCTCTGGTATGAGTTTGATGATCAGAGTGTTACTGAAGTCTCTGAAACAAGTGTGCAAAATGCTGAAGCTTATGTGCTTTTCTACAAGTAAGCAAAGGCATTTTTTCTTAAAGTCTTCTGTGATCCTAGTTAAAAAAAAGTTAATTATATTAAGTTTGTCATTTAATTCTTACTTTATCAGTCATATTTCATTGATATATGTGATTTAAATAAGAATGTAGTTATCTTTTTCTGGAATGTGTTATAAGAAATGAATGGGATTCAATGTATATTTGGGAATAAGGGCCTAAAAATCCAGAAGCGGCCAAACATCCAAATAGGTTATTTCATGATGTTACACTGATTTTTGGTTTCCAGGAGCAGTAGAAGACAAATAATACAGAATGAAAAAGAAAGAAAATACATACAGATACATATAGCTTTAAAAGCTGACAAAGTCAGATTCATACTTAATGTATGTTTTTTGAAGTCACTTTTATAAATTATTATAAGGTGATACATTTTCAAATTGACCATACCATTCATATTGCATAACTGTGAAAACCATGTCACTGTTTTCACACAGATATGTCATTTAAATTGGGCCATTTCTGCTAAAATTCCTAGGTTACCTATTGTCATGAAATGAACCTGAGCCAGACAGCTGCAGACTTCGAAATAAGCAGCTAAACTCCTGCCTTAATGGAAAAATCCTTTGTGTCTTTGTATTGTTTAACAGAAAGAGCAATGATGAGCCCCAGAAGGAGAGGAGAAGAGTATCTAACCTCCTGAACATAAATGAGCCAAGTTTGCTGCAATTCTACATCTCTCGACAGTGGTTGTTGAAGTTTAAGACATTTGCTGAGCCTGGTGCAATTTCTAACAATGATTTCCTTTGTGCTCATGGAGGTAAGAGCAATCAGTACATGGCGCCTGCAAGGGGAGATCTGCTCAGAGATTGCAATATTTTTAATGAAACCTTGAATTATAATAGAGCTTTCTTTAAACTGCTTCCTAGAGCAACTTCATAGAGAAAGATATAAGAATAAAGTAATTGCACACACATATTGTAGTAATGAATCTAATGAGGGGTACTCAGAAATGCTCATGTCACTAAAGCTACGTGTAAACTATCAAAGAAGTTTTGATCTGCAAAATTTGTGGTTTTTTAGCTAACTCATAAAATGGAACCTTACACTACATTTTCCTTAAATATAATCTAGACGAGATAAGAGTCTCTGATCTAAGTGCTACTGTAGTGCTGAGTAGTGGCTCTGAGGCTAGGGATCTGCACTGGCAATCAGAAGGTTGCCGGTTCAAATCCCGTTAATGCCAATAGGGACTCTGCTCTGTTGGGCCCTTGAGCAAGGCCCTTAACTTGCAATTGCTGAGTGCTTTGAGTAGTGAGAAAAGCGCTATATAAATGCAAAGAATTATTATTTTATTATTACTTACATTTGGCTTGAAACAAAAAACTGCTAGTTATGCTTTTCTTTATTTGCAGACACAAGCAGTAAGTACATTTTCATACACTGCACTTTTTTCACTTTGTGAGCTTCAGTTGAAGTTAGTCCAGGAAAGGTTTATATTACCAGTTAATCTAAATCAGTGTTATTTTGCTGCCTTTTGTTTTGTGAACATTGGATAAAAACGAAGTGAAGTTTTCATTCAGGTTGTAGTTTTATACTGCGTTATCAGTGGTGATTTTGGGGCATAGTTTTTGTCCAGATTGGATGATTTCATTAGGTCCCACCCAGACTTTTTTATTTAAGTGCACTTTTGTTATAATAATCTTTTTTACTTATTTAAATATAGTTAAAATAAAAATCTACTTAAGAAGTGTTGTGAATAGGTAAATCCTCAGATTACAAGTTATTAATAGCACATGATTTTCTAAATTAATCTGCCCTTCACAAACATTGCCTCACTGCCAATACTGCTTCCAGCAACCTTATTACTGCATTAACACTTAAGGTACTCTAATTTAAAGTTCATGAATTTGAATAATTTCTTAATATATATTTTACTTCACTTCAAGTATCCCACAGAGAGCACACACAAAAGCAGATACAATTTTATGACAGTAAGCGACCCTGACGAAATGCTTTTCAGCTGTATAAGAGACCATCATCAGCAGACAAAACCAAAACAAGCACGGACTAAAACACAAAACCTCAACACAGAAGACACCCCAGTTCTGATGTAGTTACTGTTACAATGCAGATAGCCTACATGTAAATACAGAATATAGCACATTCTCACCTAACAGCTTTAAAATGAATTGCAGGTTAGGCTCATAAATAAAATATCAAAGAATACCTTCTAATAATGATATTTTTAATTTATGGACTTGTATTTCTGTTCTCTATTGAACTGTTTAAACCACACAGAAATATTTTTATAAATCTTGGTTTTATATTGCTTGAGTCAGACTTTACATCTGCTTTCTTCTTCACAGGTGTTCCACCCCATAAAGCTTCTTATGTTGACGACTTGGTTTTGATGCTTCCTCAGAACGTATGGGATCATTTATACAGTAGGTAAGTAACAGTAATTAGGGAGTTCAACACGGCAAACCTCAGGGGATCATTTTAGATATTTTTGTGCTTGTGTTTAGTTTATTTTATTGTAGGACTTTTCTATTAAATATTGATATTTATAATTACCAAATAATGATTATTTATGATTCTTTACAAATGTTTACCTTCTGAAATGTTACCTACTATTTACTTATAGTACATGACCTATCTTTATAGATAAATATTCATAAGCTTTCTTTTAAATATCATGTGATAATAAGCTGTTTTACAAATTATTTCTCACACAATTTTCTATAGGTGTTTTTTATTTTTGAAAAAGGCTGAAGTCTTTCTCATAGCTAATTCATGTACGTGTATTGTTTTATGTATTTTATATTGTCCAAATTAATATTTTTACAATTTTAACAGATTATATAACTGACACAGGATCACACACTGAGTCAATTGTAGGATATTTAAATAGCAAAACTAAATCCTGAACAAATATCACCATGTACTATTGGATCCAAGAAATAATTGTTTTTTAAAAGTTCATGATCTGCATCATAATTTTCCTTTTTGTAATGAAGAGCAAATCTGAATCCATGTGATGCAACAGAATTGGATGCATCCCTGATAACGCTAAATTATACATAACAATGCCATTTCTCTTAATTTTCCACTGCATGAGCACATGCTTTTACTTTCTTGTATACGAAGTATAGGGAAAGTATTGTAATCGTCCAAAAATTCGATGTCGAGATTTTGATGAATCCCGATGTTTTAGACCTCCCTGACTTTCTCGTGTACAAAGTATGGGGAAAGTATTGGAATCCTCCAAGAAATTACATTTCGCGTTTTTAATGAATCTCAACATTTTAGACCTACTTGAGTCCAAAAATACTGTTTTTGGAATTATGTCTGTGTGCGTATGTAAACACGATAACTTGAGTATGCTTTCATTTAGGTCAACCAAATTTTGCATACAAGTATTAGGTACAAAACATGAATTTCTATCAACGTTTGGGCTATTTCCGCTTTAATCCATGTAGCTGCAGAGTCCAATTTACTCAAGTTTACTTTTATAATAATTGTTCAATGTATTATTAATTTGATTAGATTTTTTGATTATGGTTCTTTTTAATGTACATAATATAAAAATATAATCATTTTCTTGCAATTTACTCCTCAAATATCCATCTCCATATCTGACTATACAAGAAAGTCTAGGGGAGACCACTCCCAATTTTTGTATTTAGAAAAAGACAGCATTTACTAAGAATTAAGCAATTTAATTCCTACATTGGATATTTTTATATTAATTATTGTCTCGTTGTTATCTTTCACAGTAAATTATTTCTGTTTTATGTATTCAGTTACCCCATATATACAACTACTTCCTTTTTAAAATTGAGCTTCCTGTGAGTATGTTTCAAGCATACGTGGAATCAAACAGAGACAATGGCTTATTAAAAAATTGCTTTTCACATTCCCAGGAGAGGGAAGGGCCTGTGTTTCCATACCAGAGAGCAAGCAGAATGAAGTTGGAAATGCTGGCTGTGCAAAATAGTCAGTGTTATATATAAAAACAAATGGGCACTAGCAAGAAGCCAAAAAATTAGTGAGTGTTAGCAGGTTTGAGAACTTTATCTGCTCTTGTCATATTGTGTTCAAGTCAAAACGGATAGTGTTTTAGGCCAATTGTAGTGTATCAGGTTAAAGTTTTCAACCTAATCAGTGTTCTGTTTTGTATTGCAGTAAAAGTGCTCCAGTGCCCGTGTAACACCATCAGGCAGTCTTGTTGCATGCAAACTATATAACGATTCTGCTATGATCTTTACATATTTTTGCAAATGGGAAGATGTTTGTATCTTTAGTCTTCTTATTTAATTTACGTGCCCATTTATGTAAAGTTTACTTGAATTAATTCTGATGTTAGTCATTCATCCTTTGTTGTATTTTCCATTTTATGTCTATAGTGGTCTTGTCAAAAGCATAATACACAAAATAACATCATTTACTCAGTCCCACTTAATCCAGTTCAGAGTTGTGAAAAACTGGAGCTAATTCCAGAATCACTGAAGCAAACAATGAGCCAGCCGTGGACAGGAATTCAGTCCTTTGCCAGGCCCACTCATGCGCACACCTGCACAGGTTAACATTACTATCGCATCACTGAATATATGAAGAAACTGGAGTACCTGAAGGAAAACTCATTGAAACTTTGAGAAAGACATACTGTAGCTTCAGACTCCACATGGACTATTTCTAGGTGTGAGATTCAAACACAAGATGCTGAAGCTGTGATCTGGAAGGGCTACGCACAGCAACACTTCGTTGCTTACCAAATACATGATTATCCAAAATGCAGTCCACATTCAAAATGATGGCATAACTTACACTTAATTTTATTTACAGTATGTACCCTTAGATGTCATTTTCTTCTACTTCATATACACTGAAAATGCCAAGATGTATTCTGTATTCAGAGAATGTTCAACTTATGCATCAGGTGCAGATGTTCTGCTTGCATGAATGTTACTTTACAGAAGTCAAAATCTGAAGTTTCTTTTTTCTCTGAAGGTATGGAGGAGGACCAGCTGTCAACCATCTCTATGTGTGTCATACCTGTCAGAGTGAAATAGAGAAACTTGAAAAAAAGGAGAAAAAATGAATTGGATATGTTTGTACGGGTATGCATTATTATTTTGTGGCAATTTTGCTGGATTTGATTGTGAGTGATCAGAAGACCACGGTCAATTATAATTCAAACCCTCAGAATTTCTCTTTCATTTATTTATTTATTTCATATTGGATAGACATACTGTATACATACACATGTAAGATCAGTGTTACATTTTTAGAATCCATATTAAGAGAAATCAACAAGTACTGTATAGTGTCAGATTCAATATAAGAAAGAAAATGTGGATTTACTGTGCAACTACATAACATTATTGTGAGAAACATTATAACTAATATTTTACAAAATTATCTTTCTTGCTTGAGAATTTAGTTGAACCATATTATTTAATTGTTTGAAGGCTGATAGATCGTTTTACTATTCTCTAAAGAAGATTATAGAAAAGATTTAAAATCAGTACCTAGAATCGAGATTAGTCATCTTATGAATGTTTAATGTACTGCAGTAATTCTAATATAACTATCTGAAAATAAGCATCAGTAATCAGTTTCATGTACTTATCAGAGCAGCCATAGTAACTAATGTATTTTTGATATGATAACATGCATGTCAAAATAAACAAAAATATAGTATGGTTGTGAATATAAA
Source organism: Erpetoichthys calabaricus (assembly GCF_900747795.2). Taxonomy (NCBI): domain Eukaryota; kingdom Metazoa; phylum Chordata; class Cladistia; order Polypteriformes; family Polypteridae; genus Erpetoichthys; species Erpetoichthys calabaricus. The sequence continues at coordinate 49,660,225 of NC_041403.2, forward strand.
CAAATAGGCTTATTCATGTATGTGTGCATCAATTTTCAAAATTAGTTAATGCTCTTAACTACAGTATGGATTGCATACATAAAATATATTTTAGTATAAAATACTTCAGTAAATACTCAGTCTCTTAAAATATATTTTTATACAATTTATAAAACTGTTGTTTTGATCTGATATAACATTACTGAACAGAAATCTTAAGTCACTCAAAAAATATTTTTAAAGTTATTATCTGGGCTGTTAAGTGCATGTTTGTTTGTTTGTAACAATAACAAATATACAAAGAAACATGGATACAATAAGAAGTAATAAGAATTGCTAGTGTCTTATGAGATGGCTAGAAGCTCGTCATTTTAAGTTTCCAAACCTCTCCTTGAAGCACATCACACATTCTATTTGTGAAGTCCCACCAAGAGTATGCCTGACTCACATTAATACAGAAAAAAGATTGTTTACAAAATGGTATATCCTGTTATTATTTGCCAGTTTGATTGTCTTGCTATTTATTGAATTATGAAGGTAGAAATGTCTAATTTTTATATAATCGTTACTGTTTTAGGTGATCTTTTTTAACATCTTCTTGACCTTTTACTTTAATAATGGATGTAATCTTCTGTAATGCAGTGAGTCAGAAGCTGGTTATCTTTTTTTGTGGGATTTACAGGCTTGGGCGCCCATGTAGTAGATAACACCTCTGCTTGTAACAATAAAGGTGGTAAGAGATAACATAACTCTTTTTGTGAACAGCTGAACAAAGCTTTCCAGGAAGAAGATGCCCCTGCAGTGATTTACTGTATCAGCATGCAGTGGTTCAGAGAGTGGGAAGGATTTGTGAAAGGCAAGGACAATGGTAAGCTGATGTTAAATATATGCAATTATTAATGAGCCCTGAAATCAGCTTTACGTGGCATGAGATTTAGTTCAGTTTACAAAAAATAATTTCCATGCTTATTTTTGTTTAAAAGAGGGGCATAATGTTCAGTTTACTTTCCCTGTACTACTAGCAGCTCTTTTTGTACTACGGTAAAATGCAAATATATGTAAAGCCGTATTATCATCTGAACACCATAGAATTTTCTCGGTTTATTTAACGTGAATATTTTCACTAAACACTGTGGTGGACCGCCGGGGCCCTCACCCACCCAGTAAGACTTTGGCACAGAAGGACCAGGTAAGGGGGCTTATTCCAGATACTGTCTCCCCCAGACTCACACAGGGCAGCCCCCTTGGATTGCAGCTGGGCCACAGGGTAGCATGGAAGCTCAATCCTGCTAGGGCTCATGGCCTCCTCCAGGGGGCACCTGGACGTTATTGGGCCCTGTTTGGCAGCACTTCCGGAAAAAGTTCGTTGAGCACCAGCAGTCCTTTCAGGCGTCCTCTAAATGGAGCCAGTCATCTTTACTCAATGGCCAGTGTTGAGAGGAAGAAGGGCAAAGCCTGTAAGGAGGATGGGAGGCGAAGGGACTATGTTGTACTTGGTGTTGTGGACATTGTGCTCTTTAGGGGAGCGAAAAAAGCACTTCTCAGCTGTAAAACAAACGTGTGCTGTGTGGTGAAACTTGTGTCCTGCCTGTCTGTGGCGGGTTAGGACGCCTGTACACACTTCAGCGTCACAATACCTCATTCTCATTTCAACAGTATGTCATAATGCTATTTCAGCAATAATTTCAAAATTATTATCAGATGGTACAGTGAGAGTGTTTAACTGTATTATTCAGCGGTGCAAATTCATTTACAACATTAAATGGACATGCAGAGCTTACATTTAATAACTTTTCCAGATCCACCCTTTACTTCTAGTCCACATACGTAACTTTACACTCATTGTGAAACACCATCCATCTTCCCAGGTTTTGTTTTGTATTATTTCTATAAAGAGTGGAACTTTCATGTTTTGTTCTAGGCATTTCATCATTCCACAGTGATCATTTTACATATATAAACACTTTTCTGTGTGCTCAGATTCCAGTACTTAAGGGCATTTATCAGCTATTGTGGCGGCCTTATGTGAAAACGGAAAACATTTCATGATTTTTTTGTGTTTCAGTTTGAGTGGTTTCTGTGGCTTTCGCAACCTTTTTTCAAGGTGTTATGAACCAAATTGGTTAGTATAACTAAAGTTATTCTGTTGAAAAGTGTAAAATATGAATGATTTAAATAAAGACACTACAACCCCCTGACAGAGCAGCCTCTTGGCGGTATCAGTATGCTGCTGCTGAAGAATGTGAATTTCCCATTGGGATTAATAAAGTATCTATCTATCTATCTATCTATCTAACTGCCTAACTCTGAACATATCATGTATGTACTCCATGTTGTTGTTGGTTTTTTTTTAAGAATATGTATGCGAAACATGCTTATTCCATTATCCAGTTGTGCAGAAATCAAAGTTCATTATGACAGCATCGGATGGAAAGCAGTAACCAACCCATACAATTGTCAGTTACAGTACATGCCCACATTCATTCATTATTCTGGGCAACCAGGGTGTTTTCTGCCAACTTAAATCAGAGATTTCATGGAAACCCCAGGTAGATACAGGGAGAATATACAAACAGTGCATTGGGCTAGACATTCAAATCTGACCAGTATAGTTGTACAACAGCCATGCTTACCACTGTGTGAAAATCTCATCCTGAATGTATTAACTTGTTAAATTATAATGGACATATAAAGTGTTTCTCCCAGAAAGGTTCTACGCAAAGTAAAGGCTGACTTGGCATTTTCTCCATCTTTTCTATCATCACACAGTATCCAGTTATCATTTTTGGCCAATTAATTTCTATGGTGTTACTACTGATAATGATGAATTTACTATTGTGATAGATCAGGATTCACTATGTACTGTATTCCCTTGTATACAAGTATATGTAGATTTTTAAGTGCATGAAAATAGAGACCTCTCACAATTTTCAAGATCATTTTACTTTATTAATGGGGATTTCTTTTTTTTTTTTTTTTTTTTTACTTCTGTGTCATATTAGAACCCCCTGGACCAATTGACAACACCAGGATTGCAGTGAACAAAAATGGTCACATAACACTCAAACAAGGTAAATACTCCTTATATAAGTTATTTTGGCTCAGCTGTCAAAGCTCTAGAGAATGCCATTAAAAAGTCTGAATACCAAGAGTCCTGCTCTTTATTATCATTCATTGCATAGCATAATAAATGTAACTGTTAGTTTTGAATAGTAGGCCTGTGTAGGTTAGACAAAGAGGCTCCTCTTTTTTAATTTCCATTTTCTGCACCACCGATGAGATGTTAACTGCTCACCACCATATTATTGCTTTTTCCTGATCTTGGCATATTCCAATCTGTTGTTTGGCAACTATTTATAATTATGGCAGTATTAATCTTGAACTACTAAAATTTGACTTGGCTATGGTAAACTTCCAACACAATTGCTTTTTAAAATATTTTTTACCCTGTTTAATTAGGGTAAAGTATTGTATCCATCTTTCAAGGATCTCACTGTTTGGAACAATTTCTGAACAATATTAATTGTGCAGAATGTTGGCACTAACAAACCTCTGCCAAGGAATTTTTGCTCTTGCACAGGAATAAAAATATTTGAAGTCAAAACTTTTAAGTAGAATATGGTAATCATAAAAAATTAAGGTAACAAAGCAGTTGTCTCAAATTGGTTTCTCAAATTAATTAATTGATCTAATTAATTAATGAATTTCTCAAACATTTCTCAAATTATTCTCAAACTAAGTAAGTCCTTAATTCATTACATCCCTATACACTCCTTTTGTTGTTACTTGCCCTGTAGAATACACGTGTAACCCATTCACTGCATCCACCATTCCCACTCAACCACATTGGATTGTGCTATACCCATTTAACGTATTGTGTGTCCCAGACGCCTAAAAGTTCATTAATTGGATTAGCCATAGGATTCGTTTAGTGTGCTTGGAAGATTTTTCATTCTATTATCATATACCTGTTATAAATATAATTGTCTGCACAATTTAGAAGATGTTGCCAGAATGAAAGCTTGTATAGTTGGTTAACTCTTACATAGTAAAAACTAGAAATGTCTTTAGAACTGTGGGCCAAAAAATGACTCGTATAAGTGAACTGTTCATGGATACAACCAAAATGAGTATAAAACCAAATTTTCAGCATTAACAAAGTGTGTATAAGACTAGATAGCGTTCTAAATCAAAATGTATTATGTACAGTATGTGTGCAAAAAGATCTATATATATACAGTAGGTCCATAAATATTTGGACAGAGACAACTTTTTTCTAATTTTGGTTCTGTACATTACCACAATGAATTTTAAACGAAACAACTCCGATGCGGTTGAAGTGCAAAGTTTCAGCTTTAATTCAGTGGGGTGAACAAAACGATTACATAAAAATGTGAGGCAACAAAAGCATTTTTTTAAAACAATCCCTTTATTTCAGGGGCTCAAAAGTAATTGGACAATTGACTCGAAGACTATTTCATGGGCAGGTGTGGGCAAGTCCGTCGTTATGTCATTATCAATTAAGCAGATAAAAGGCCTGGAGTTGATTTGAGGAGTGGTGCTTGCATGTGGAAGATTTTGCTGTGAACAGACAACATGCGGTCAAAGGAGCTCTCTATGCAGGTGAAAGAAGCCATCCTTAAGCTGCGAAAACAGAAAAAACCCATCTGAGAAATTGCTACAATATTACGAGTGGCAAAATCTACAGTTTGGTACATCCTGAGAAAGAAAGCAAGCACTGGTGAACTCAGCAACGCAAAAAGACCTGGACGTCCATGGAAGACAACAGTGATGGATGATCACAGAATCATTTCCATGGTGAAGAGAAACCCCTTCACAACACCCAACCAAGTGAACAACACTCTCCAGGGGGTAGGCGTATCGTTATCCAAGTCTACCATAAAGAGAAGACTGCATGAAAGTAAATACAGAGGATGCACTGCAAGGTGCCAGCCACTCATAAGCCTCAAGAATAGAAAGGCTAGATTGGACTTTGCTACAGAACACGTAAAAAAGCCAGCACAGTTCTGGAAAAACATTCTTTGGACAGATGAAACCAAGATCAACCTCTACCAGAATAATGGCAAGAAAAAAGAATGGAGAAGGTATGGAACAGCTCATTATCCAAAGCATACCACATCATCTGTAAAACATGGTGGAGGCAGTGTGATGGCTTGGGCGTGCATGGCTGCCAATGGCACTGGGACACTAGTGTTTATTGATGATATGACACAGGACAGAAGCAGCCGAATGAATTCTGAGGTGTTCAGAGACATACTGTCTGCTCAAATCCAGCTAAATGCAGTCAAATTGATTGGGCGGCGTTTCATGATACAGATGGACAATGACCCAAAACATACAGCCAAAGCAACCCAGGAGTTTATTAAAGCAAAGAAGTGGAAAATTCTTGAATGGCCAAGTCAGTCACCTGATCTTAACCCAATTGAGAATGCATTTCACTTGTTGAAGACTAAACTTCAGACAAAAAGACCCACTAACAAACATCAACTGAAAGCCGCTGCAGTAAAGGCCTGGCAGAGCATTAAAAAGGAGGAAACCCAGCATCTGGTGATGTCTATGAGTTCAAGACTTCAGGCTGTCATTGCCAGCAAAGGGTTTTCAACCAAGTATCAGAAATGAACATTTTATTTCCAGTTATTTAATTTGTCCAATTACTTTTGAGCCCCTGAAATGAAGGGATTGTGTTCAAAAAATGCTTTAGTTGCCTCACATGTTTATGCAGTCGTTTTGTTCACCCCACTGAATTAAAGCTGAAAGTCTGCACTTCAACTGCAACTGAGTTGTGTCATTTAAAATTTTTTGTGGTAATTTACAGAACCAAAATTAGAAAAAAGTTGTCTCTGTCCAAATATTTATGGACCTAACTATATATATATATATATATATATACTCATATACCGGGAAGACTTACCGTCTGTACACAGGGACTTTGAATTCTGGACTCAGATGTTATGATACACGAGTGCTAACCACTGCAATACCATGCTGCCTTTTTTCTATGTTAGTATTGTTTTATACAGTTGGCCAATGTTTGTCACAAGAGCGATGGGTAAAGTAGTTCAAATTAATATTAGCATTAGAAAAATCTCATTATTGATGAAAACTAACTAGTCCAACAATAATTTTTGGAGTTTCTGAGCAGTGGTCCTGAATCTGCCCAACAACCTGTACCTCCTGCAGTGCAACATGTTGAGGTTGCTGCTGGTAGGTAAACTGTACTTTTTATATTAACAGGTGCAGATTCTGGACAAATTTCAGAAGAGACTTGGAACTTCTTACATTCAATTTATGGGGGAGGACCAGAAGTCACCTTACGGCCAAACATACCACATCAAGAAACGGAAACCTCCCACACAGAAGAGAAAATTGAGGTGGAAACCCGTGCAGTGTGACTTGCTCCCTTCTCTGCCATCAGCCCAGAATTGCACTTCAGAGGTTCTATGAGCATTCCTAAAAGGAAATGTTTCCTTCTTTAAACAATATGGGCATTGGTAATACTGACAATCATGGGAAAATGTATCAAAATGGTTTGCTCTGTAAATATTAGAAACTGTACATTTCTAAATTTCTGTAAAATTGCAATAGAATCTAGGCTAGCATCATGTTGAGTTTCAGGTTCGGGCACTGAGACACAGATAGTCTATGATTTTCCCCTTTATTATAAGCTAATATTTATGTAATCCAAATTGCATAAAGAAGATAATAATGGACTAATAAGGCTTTTCTTAGGCATAAATTATTGTATTTTATCAAGATTTTAAACTCTTCTTGTTGTTAGGGAAAATATTAGTGCTGAAGACATAATAAACAAAACTAACTTCCTATGATTTCTCAGGAAAGAACGGTCTTTTGCACTGTATTAAAAGTAAAGCAGCAGCATGCTTTCGTATCAAATGCCTGCAAAAAAACAAATTAAGTGTATTTAATATACACTGTTACCTTCCTTTTTATACAGCATTTTTTCTTTATGCTACTACTTTTTTAGATGTTGAAGTATAGTTTTTTGGAAGGCATGATCATAAGAAACTAGAAAAACCAATGAAATGACATGTTCAGATTTTTTTTCCAGTGTCCAGTTTATTTGCATGGATATGCAGTTTACTGAGGGAGAATTTACATGTGTGGAAAATAAAGCCGCCAGCTCTGAAAAGGTGTATACAATGTGCATAGCTGTGAGTGGAGTTTCAAGATATTTTCCCTGATGCACCCCGAAAAAGGAAGATTGTGTCTATGTATATAGGCATGCCATTTTCTTATATGTTGTAAAATTGGGGGTGGGTTGGGGTGGGGGTCATTGTATTGAATTGCTCTAACACATTGAAAAAAACCTGTGGAATGCTTACCGTTAAATATTTTTCCTTCTATGGTTAATATAACAATTCAAGAACAATGAAACAATAAAAAAAATACTGACCAAAACTTGTGTGCCTTTTCACAATCCTTAGAAGTGATTTGGATGCATTGTTTTAAAAATGAAACTAATTTGGCTAATGTTATTAATTTGAATTTTTATTGTTTTATAGTTGTTAAAGGAGTTGTGCATATAATGGTGTGCATTACACCGGTAGTAATGACCAACCAGTAGAAATTCTGTCAACCAGGAGAAATTTTCATATGTCATGTTTACTGTAGCTTAGCACATCAGGAAGCCACCTTTGTGACTTGTCACAAAACAGACGTATGTGTTGTAGTGGCGGGGCGGGGAGTGGGCATTCCATTACCTTCTGATGTAACGTGGCATATAGCACTACAAGTGTGGAGCTGGAAAAAGAAGGCAGAGGATGAACAGTAGGCCTTTCTGTGAACATGAAAGAACCGATGGAACATGATAGTTGGCTGTTTTGAAAAAAAAGTATGATTTGAGTATAGCTGCACTGAAATGCTGACACATGAAATGATTTACATACACTCAAATGTGCTACTCAAATGTGAATTGCTGTGTCTCTCTTCTCCAGACAATTTTACAATAATCACCGAAAAAAATATCACTTATAATCACTTGTGTTCCTTCAGTACATGTAATAAAAAAGATCTTACACCAATCTGAAAATTAAGTGCTGCAGTTAATTGTTAGCTAAAAAAGTATATAAAGTCACCTGAACTTACATTGCAATGTTTTCTGCACATTTGGAATACAAGTACACTGCCAGCATCAGTTTGACGTGGGGAAAGGAGAACACACAAGGTGGCACATTCTCCAGTCAGGCATGTTTAGCGATCACACTGTTCCCGAATCCTGCCCATGCCCGAGCACACCTCTTCCATGTGGGCCAGGGCACAGTACAGTTGGCCCGGCATCTAGTCAAACGAACTAGTCAAACGAACTAGACTTTACAAGGTTACATGCAGACAAAAGTGCATGGGCACGGAACAAATTGCCAGTGTGAGTACACACTAAATTTCAAGATACTTACGTAAAATGAATAGTAGTGTGTGTGTCTGGATCTGGAAATTACATATATAAAGCATTTATAGATCAATTATTCGAGTGGACAGAAATATCTCTAAATCTTAAGAACATAATGTACCACCCAGAAAATCGACTAAAGTAAATTCATCCATCCATCCATTTTCCAACCCGCTGAATCTGAACACAGGGTCACAGGGGTCTGCTGGAGCCAATCCCAGCCAACACAGGGCACAAGGCAGGAAACAATCCTGGGCAGGGTGCCAACCCACCGCAGGACACACACAAACACACCCACACACCAAGCACACACTAGGGCCAATTTAGAATCGCCAATCCACCTAACCTGCATGTCTTTGGACTGTGGGAGGAAACTGGAGCGCCCGGAGGAAACCCACGCAGACACGGGGAGAACATGCAAACTCCACGCAGGGAGGACCCGACTAAAGTAAATAAAAACGTATAAATTGGAAATATATATGAGTAAGAATCTAGGAGAGTAGCATTTCATTCATTATTGGAGAATGTACTTCAGGGAAGTTTCTAGAATGAGAGGCAGAGAGCGGTGACTGGCTACCCTTGCACAGGCGCCAATACACATGCAGTGAGTGAGTGAGAGAGAAAGAAAAGGTGTGCATTGGAAAAAAATAGTCCTGCAGCAATGCCAACTTAGATAAGCAGGATTTAAACGGACCAGAATCGCGTTAAGAAAACAGAGGGTCTAGCTGTTTTTTTTTTTTCCAATTTACGAGTGACGAGCTGAGAGGAAGAAGCTGCCAGACAAACTGTGGACAAACGGGACTGATTTTGGAGGAGATTTTGTTCTTTGTTGATACGGGGACCCAGAAAAGTGAGTATGTTATAATAATCTAAGCAAGGATAGAAAAAATGGAATACTAAAAGTGACTCATATTTTGAACCCTGCACTTTGTTTTTGAATTACCTGGATTGATATTTAGAGAGAGAGAAAAAATACATTTATTAGACACATTTGTTGAAAAATTTGGCTTAACGAACTCTTACGTATGTTTATTGAATGCCTTGTGTAAATAGTTGCAATATAATGTATCTTTACATTGTTTATTTTTTTTTTTGATTCGTTGGAATTAACAAACCAGTTGTGTGCGTTTATGTATGTTATTTTAGTCAAATCAAATATATCAGGGGCTCCTAGAGATGAATAACATTAACATTGAACATTAAGAATTTAATGAGATGTTTCAATAAGAAATTTGACAAATAAGAGGAGACCATTCAGTCCATCAAGGCCCTGTGTTTAGCTAATAGCTGTCCCAATATCTCATCCATAAACTTCTTAAAAGTTGTCAAGGTTTCAGCTTCAAAAACATTTAAAGATTTAAAATAGAAAGTAGTTTGGATCAGGGCTGTCTTAACGTTTGAGCACAATGGGCACTGGCCGGGGGCCCCAGGAGCACAGGGTCCCATGCTTTTTCTGATGCCAATCTATGTTTCTGTTTTGCTATCAAAATTGTGGCCCCATCACACTACTTTGCCCGGGAGTCTATGATGCTATTAAGACTTTGGATATGTTCTAAAGTGCAAGAAGTGATCTGCAACATTCAGAAACCATTTAAATAGACAAAAAGTGATTTTAGAAATGTGTAAAGTGATACTTTTAAGATTGCTTAAATCAGTTCACAATATCTCTGAATCATTTTAAGATATCTTGAAATCCGTTAATAATATATTACATGATGGTTGTAGTGTTGTAGATTTTAAATTTTATATTTTGTTTTATTTTTTGACCAAACAAACAAAGATGAACTTAATTTTACAAGAAAGTAGTTAACATCAGATCATCTTGTCTTCCTGAATTGTCCCTCACTTTTAAAACATCTGTGCAAACAAAGTAGAAGACCAGGATGACACCTCAGGCTGTATTGATTACTTTATAACCTGTGAGCAGATGGGTGCCCCTGAGATTAGGAATTGCCAAATTGGTTTACAGCTTGGGAAATGAAGAAATGCCAGAAATAAATAAAAATATTTAAACAAAGTCATTTATCATATTGATAGTCAGCCAATCAAATGTGTGTAATATCACATGTTCTGGAATCCCACGTGGAATTTTAAAATGAATATACCTTGCCTGTGGGACAAATGAGAGAGTGACGTCAGAAGAAGAAACAGCGACGAAGAGAGAGCGACATCAGGAGAGGGTGACAGCAACATCAAGCAAGGGCAAGAGACGTGCGACCATTTTCATCTCATCATCAGGTAAAACATCTCGTGAACAATTTTGATTGCTGGGTCAAAATCCACCTAAGGACATTTATCTTTGGCACTTTTTTAAAGACTTTATATATCCAGACTTTGCTATCTAGGTTTTATTTTATGTTTTCCTCTGCTGGTATTATTGTTCTTTAATAAATATCAAATTGCTTTTAACTTTCTACACTATCTAAGTAAATATTTAGAGCACCTGGAGCAGTAAAGAAGTGCCATATGATCCAAACTGTGAAGTTTATCAGCTGAGGACGAAGAGCTCTGTCCAATTGTGAACAGTGCATTAAAGTAAGACATCAATGGTTGATAAATGGCCTATAGCTAAGGATGTTGATCCATTGTATGCTTATTTATATTCTTGGAAACCAAAGTAATATATAGGTCTGAGATGAATCTGACATCTTGGAGTACTAGGGAATGATGGACTGTGCCTGTGTTATTCATACTGCACTTGTGTGGGTTAAAGCTCCAGAGAATAACGTGCTGTGTATACGTCATTCATACGATACTTTTGTGGTTAGGGTCTGTGTGGATGTGTATATCTACAGTATGTGTGTGTTAATCTTAAGGTGCGAGAGTAGACCAACCTGATAACAAACCTGGTGAGTACACTTATCCCTAGTAAGTAAATAAGTAAAGCGTAAGTAGAAGGGAATACCACGATAATACAATGGTGTACAGTATATAAAGACATCTTTGAATCATATAGTGATATTTGTAATTTATATTGTGGCCTCCTGTGGAAACAGGAAGCTCAATTCATGCGCCCCGGCAGTGATTAAGAGACCTGCCTCCCTTTTACGCATTTCAAAGATGTCCTCATGGCTGCAGTGCTATTAGGAGCCTCTAGAGGCCAGACTAATGGAGCAGACCAGTCCCACAGTACATATTGTCTAATATTGACTTATAAAGATGCAGGTTTAGATTTTCCCCTTTTATCCAATATTAAACTTCCACCATTCTGAATTTGCAGGTTCCCTTTCGCACAGGTAAAAGGAAGCTCTACAAGCGCTGATACCAGTTAGGATGGGCACCAAGTTTGGACATTTCTCTAACTGACAAAATTTGATATCAGAGCTCCTTCACCCCTTCATTGCATACTGTTGGGGAAAGATCAACGATGCCTGGAACATCCTACATTTGGGTTTGAAACTATACAAGTGAGTGATGGTTTACCAGAGTTCATAAATAGCCATCAAAGCATATAGAGATACTGCCAGAAATTTAACATACATGTAGCTACCTCAAATAAAAAATGTCATTTACTTTGATAATAAGAAATATCACATCAATCTAAATAATAACTATTGGTTATTTGCATACTTTCTGTCTCTGCACATATGTAATTGCATTTAATACTTGTTTATATTCCTTGCTTTGTACCCCAATAAATACAAGTTATCGCCAATATACTAACAACCCAATTGTGCTTCACTCAATCAGAATATGGAACCAATGTAGGAAGTATTTTAAGATAAAGAAACTTTTATCTATGGCACCTCTGCACGAGAACCACCTTTTTCCACCCTCTCAAACATATGCCTGGAAAACATTCGGGATTGAATCACTTAGAGATCTGTACATAGACAACGACTTTGCATCCTACGAACAATTACACTCCAAATTTAACTTTCCAGCAACACATTTCTTTCACTACCTTCAAATCTGAAACTTTGTTAAACAGTACCTGCCCAATTTTCCTCACCTCCCACCTACCTCTATGCCAGAAAAAATATTGCTCAGTCTCGAGGACTCAGACAGCATTTCCATAATATATAAAACTATTTTACAGTCCCTCCCTTTCAAAGATCTAAGAGAACAATGGGAAAAGGATTTGAACTCAACATTTCAGAAAAGGAGTGGAAAGTAGCAATGTGCAGAATTCACTTGAGCTCCATATGCGCAAAGCATAGAATTATTCAACTTAAAATGATATATTGAGCGCATCTCTCTCATTTAAAACTGTCCAAAATGTTTCCAGGACAAGATCCAACCTGTGAACATTGCAATCGAGCTCCGCTCTCACTGGTCTCATGTTTTGGTGTGCGCCAAATTAACATCATTCTGGACCAAAACCTTTAAATTCCTTTTAGACAGCCTGGGTGTCACAATCCCTCCTAATCCACTAACAGCTGTGTTTGGTGTACTTCTAGATGGGCTTAAAGTGGAGAACGACAAACAAACTGTAATTGCCTTTACTACACTACTGGCACATAGGATTCTTCCAGTTGAGCAAGATAAGTCTAACTCTATTATGTTAAGTCAGTGGGTACCTGATGTTTTATACTGTTTGAAACTGGGAAAAAGTCAAATTCTCACTTAGAGGATCTGTACAAAACTTTTTAAACCTGGCAGGATCTAATCAATAATATTTTAGAATAAGCATTTAAATTGAGGAATCAGGTTCTCTCCCCTCTTTTACTCCATTTATCTCTATTCAGTTATTATTTTATCTATTCATTTGTCTTTACTAGCTTTAAGTTTTACTCTGCTGGCCTTGCTCTCTTTCTCAGGGGTGGGGGTTGATTTGTTTTTTTTTTCTTTTTGTAAAACCTGAGTTATGTGTATGGAATATTATTTGATTTTAATAAATTCAATAAAATAAAAAAGTAATTGCATTTAATACTTGTTTTAATTTTTAACTTTTGTCTATTAATCTATAAACAGTATTTTTCAAATATATACATAATTGTTTTTGTATTTTACAACAAAAGAGTGTCCAGTCTTGCTGTAATTCAGCATGCTTTCTTAGTAAAAAATGATTTTTTCGGGTAAAAGCACTTTTTTGTTCAGCTTTGGTGGTTTTCAATAGAATGAAAATTATGCGGATGGCCTGCCAGCTTTTTGGCTTTCTAGAGTATGTTAAATACATCTGCCTTTAGTAAGATTTATCTGAAAGTATTACTGCATAATATGTGGCAAGAAAGAATGAGGATGTTTTCAAAAATGCTCCCATTCTGTTTGCAGATGATCTCCTTGGCTTGGCCCACATACTTTGACTACATAAAAAACAGCATCTGACATGGCTGTGGATCCTGGGGCTTCTACCTGGACTTTCTTTTGACTGCTCACTGAATTGCATCATTTAGAAAAAAAATACAAGAATGCAACAAAGAAAAAAAATCAATTAGCTACAATAAAACTAAAAAGCTGTAAGTTACTTTGACAGGGGGGTACAGCATAATATCACTATCTATCTATCTATCTATCTATCTATCTATCTATCTATCTATCTATCTATCTATCTATCTATCCATCTACAAGATGAAGCAATACTGTAGTTGTGTTAGTTTTGTCACGCGGGCAGAGTACAGTACAGCAGAATTCTTATTGTCATATCTGACCAAAATGCGGCACATTGCCACTCTGTGTAGCCTATTGGTAGCATGAAAATGTAATTTGTGTTTGTTATGATTTAATTTTATTGCTACGCAGCTCTGGACATTTTCTTTTTGGTGCAGCTTTATACAGAGAGATTCTAAAAAGTGGGCCTCAAGTTATGATGTGTTATTCACGTAATAATCAAGCGACAGAAATTAAATTAATACAGTGCATACCTTGAGAGATGTGTAAACGATCTAATCACATTCAGCTTTTTCTTGAAACACAGATTGACACACCGCTCCGTATTGGCCAAGGTATCCGCAAGCATTGTTTGGGTGATTGCAACAATTTCCTGGAGTTGTTCCAGTGTTCGAGGCTTGTTCTTGTACACTTTCCCTTTCAGCACTCCCCAAAGGAAGAAATCCGGAGGTGACAGGTCCAGGGAACGAGGTGGCTGTAGTCCCATTGAAGTGACCCAATTGCCAAAAAACAATTCAATTTGTGCCATGCTGCGAGCTGATGTGTGACAGGTGGACCCATCTTGCTGGAAATAACCTTCACGGATCTCACGGTCATAAAGTTCATTGACAAAGTCAAAGCGAGCGCCATGCCTCACGCGTTTGTAAATTTATCCAGGAATACTGTGATCCTTATATCATTTGGATTGCTTCATCAGTAATACATCATAACTCAGGGCTCTGCCCATTAGAATCACCCTGTATAACCTTACTTTAAATACTGCCCTGCATTTGGATTTGGGATTTCCTTTTGCTTTGCGATATTTGTGTTTATTCATTTTATTATGAGATAGCGTTTTATGCTTACAACAAATGGTGTTAACTTTTGACAGTCAATGCCGTCTTTGAAAGGAAGAATTCAGAGGTCTGAAGGAAGGATGCACATTTGACACTTAATACAGTGGAACCTCGGTTCACGAACATCTCGGTACACATACAAATCGGTTTACGACCAAAAAGTTCGCCAAACTTTTGCCTCGGTTCACGATCACACACTCGGTATACGAACAAGCCAGTTTCCCTTTCGGTTTGTACGTGTTCAGTCTCTCCTTGTGCATTTCCTGTGCAGTGAGCAAGAGAGCGAGCGAGAGAACACACACACAGGCACGAGAGAGAGAGAGCGCTACACACACACGAGAGAGACAGACGCACACACAGGCAGCGCGAGAGAGAGAGCTGGACGCATAAGGTAGGAAGGCAGTTAAAGAATGCACCGGGCTTGATTTTGTTTTCACTTCTGTTTACAGCAATCGGTTCGTAGCGTGCATTGTTGCGATGTTACTTTTCTTGGTGGTTTATTAAATTATGGATATTTTCAAATGTTCATTTTTTTCCCTGTGCTTAAAACTCATTAAAAAAAAAAGTGTTTTTAGCCAGCGGTTGGTAGCGCTATAGCGTGGACTATTGCAGTGTTAGTTTTCTCTGTTGTTCAAGGTTTTCTCAGGGTTATTCAATGTTTTTACATTTAGTTTATTATTACGCTGTGCATTCTATGGTTTACTTAACTATATTTGTGCTTAAAAACTTAAAAAAAATATACTATTTATTTACATACAGTTCGTATGATCTGGAACGGATTAATTGTATTTACATACAATCCTATGGGGGAAATTGCTTCAGTTCACAACTAAATCGGTTTACAGCCAGGGTTTTGGAACAAATTATGGTCGTGAACCGAGGTTCCACTGTATTTGCTGTCAGGAAACAGCAAGTTGCTTGAACATACACGTGAGGATTTTTCTGCACTCTGTACATATGTCAATAACATTTAAACTGAAATTTGAATTACTAGCATCTATACAGCTGTCCATTTTCTAAACCCACTTTATCCAAGGTAGAGTCCTTTTGGGCATAAGGCAAGAGCCAATCTTGTACCATGTGCCATTCTATTGCAGGGCATGCTTAGTCATAATAGGCCTAACAAGTTTGTCTGTGGGACGAAGGAGGAAAACCGATGGTGAGAAGGTGCAAGCAGGGACAAGTCAGGGACCACTACTATAGACATAGGCATTTGGTGTGGCGTAGTGGTGCAAATCCTGAGGTTGTGGGTTCAAATCCCATGAGTGAAACTGTGTGACCTTGAGCTAATCACCTGACTTGCCTGTGCTCCAACTGGAAAACCAAAAGAAATGGAACCAATTGAGTCATAAATGTAAGTCTCCTTGGATAAAGGCATCAGCCAAATAAGTAAATCTAAAGGAGTCAAAACTTGAAATAAAACTATTAAGAAATCCCATACCAGATGGTAATGATTGTCATTTCTATTAGAGCGTCAAGGATCTGCAGCCACCCCTTTGAGCTTTTGCAGGAATGAATTCTAAGCTTAGTGGCACCGTCATTTTTAAAAAATTCCACTAGAGAATCTCATGAACAACAATCTCATGAAACACTATTCAGAGAACTTTGTACAGTGTTAGACTTTTATTAGAAAACACGCTCAATAGAAAGAAAGAGAGAGGTCACATCCTACGAAACAAGACTTTCTGCCAAGAGATTTAACCACACCTGGGGCCAGAAATAAAAGACAAAGAGTAGATGCCAAAGTAGAACATCGTAAAGAGTTCAAAAACGTTGGTGCAGTACACATGTAGAGCAGGTTAGAGATAATGAAAGTACTAAAATTTGAATGTCTCAAAAAAATGATAGTAAAGATCACATTAGCGCAAACAAACAGAAATTATTACTTGGTGAAATAACGGAGCAATGAAAAGAGATTGAATATATTGTTCGGAATTAAACTTTAATTTGGAGACTTATAGATCGTCTAATTCGAGTTGCCATCAGGGAAAAGTTGTGTTTCTTCCCAATGAAGAGCTGTATCGTGAGAAATAAAAGATTTGTTGTTTGGTGAAAGTGAAATCCACATACGAGAGCGTCCAAGATGCGAAGTGGCTGGTGCGTAGTGCAGGCCGGGGGGGTTGGCAGGTGAAGCAAGCAGGGGGCAAAGCACCCTAGTCTACATAAAGAAAATCACAGAGCCTTGGAGATTGTGTTAAAAAATGACTGTTTACTGTGGTGAATGACACTGTGCAGTAAGGTGGCAAACTGGGTGATGCTTTACATAAATGAATTTCCTTTTTGTTAACATAGTGATTGTAACAATAAAGCAAACACCTTGCTAAGTAAAAGAACAACACAGATAGCAAGTTATTTCAGTGACTTGCTTATGGTGATGACGTTTCTGTCTTACCTGGATCAGAAAAGCAGCTTATGAGAGTAGCTCTGCCAGCCCCATGCTGCAGATTAAGTCTGCTTGGCCGAGTTTCAGATCCTCCGTGTGCCCTCCTTAAACTCTTTCAGTGATACAACTGCTGGCTTAGGACTAAGGGTTATGTAGCGCATCTTATGAGTCTTCAAATGCCTACTGTACACTGTATACACATTTTGAACATTAAGCAAATGAACCATTTACATTCACTTTCTCTAGGGCTGAACAAATGTGTAATTATTTAGGGTAATAGAATGAATAATGGTGTTTAGATTTAAGTTAATATGTTAAAATTATAACTAGTTATTGCACAACTGTGTTTAAAATGTAAATGACAAATAAACTACATAAATAAAACAAACATGACATGTGCAGTAACATGCAGCAATATGTCTTGGGGAATACCATGTCCATTCGTGTTGTAGGTACCAACTCTTGACAACTCAGGGTGAGACACCAGTCTATTATATTGTAAGTGCACAAGCACAATATTAAAAAATTATTAGAAGTGTCTCATTCCACAGCAATTCCATGAAGCTACCTACACATTAAACACACTGAATACACAAAGATGCAGATATATATAAAATCCAACATCTGTCTGTAAGTCTGTCCGCTTTTCACAGGAGAACAGATTTAGATCGGGTTGTTTTTCTATAATTTTCTTGAACATTCTGTTTGATTTCGCAACTTCTGTCATTGCACTAAGTATCATAGTCCAGGCATGTCAAACTCACTACCATTGGTGGGCCGCTTCGACTGCCATACGTGCGTCAGCGGGCCGCACTGTAACAAATACTATTATACTATTATACAAAGTTACTGTAGCTTTCTTTCCAATACTGAAAACTTTAAAAAATGTAACACTTAAAGTTTAAAAAAAAGCAATTTATTTCCATACAATCTCCGTATAAACAGCATACAATTAGAGTCTTAGCCTCTTAGCTAGGTCGTTATATTGGAGTCTTACAGTCTGAGATTTATTTCTTTTGTCCCGACACTTGGCATCTCATGTTAGTAACCAGTTCGTCAATATCAGGCTTGAAATTTTGTGCAGCTGCAACTTTTATGAGGGATGAAAGGTGCTCGACAGTAAGTCTTGAGCGATGTGGGGTTTTGGTAGCTTTCAAGGTAAGTGCTTCCGAACATAGACAGTACTCTCGATGCCAACTTACGGATCTGCACATACGAGGGTGGCAGGTAAGCATACAAGCCTGGCACACCAACTTTGTTGTATTTTAGCTTCAGAATAGAATCTGACTGCGCTTCAATCAATTCCATTTGGATATTCTCAGGTAAGAGTATGGTGACGTAAACAGCGCAGCAAAGTCCTGTTCGTGTGAACTGAAATCACGAAAAAGCTCACTGAATTCATTGCTCAGTAATTCAAGTTGGATCGTTACAAAACTAGCACAAAATTACATAAAACTAGAGCAAAAAAATGTGAAAATATGTGAGCTATTACTACTCGTGATGGTCAGTTCTGCCCAGTGGCCAGTCTCAGCAGCCCAGTCAGTAGTGTAACCTGCCAGGCTGCTGCAGCCTAGCACTTCAGTTGCGACGTCTCAGTTCATTAACTTTGGTCAAGGTTCATGTGTGTTTGGTGCAGTGTAATGCCTAGGGTGTCAAGGAGCTGATGCCGCAGCTGCAACTATACTACCAGATTACGTTTCCGATACCGTAATGCCATGGGAAAACGCGCTTTTGTCCGAAGGCGGAAGTAAGAAAAGTCAATAAGTAACGCCGAAGATGCATAATGATTCAATCACAAACGATACTAATCATTTTGTACAAGTTTAGTGCTAACTAGGATCTGTCATGCGGACCGTACAGATTTCTGTTACGGGCCACATGTGGCCTGCGGGCCGCATGTTTGACATGCCTGCCATAGTCCACTTGCAGCAGCGATTAATAAGCACGAATCTAAGAGAGAAGAGGCGGGTCGAGGGGGGACGGGGCCCTCCTCACTCCCACGCCTGTCTCCATTCGAGTCGGGTCTGTATTTCTGTTCTCTTTTCACGAGAAAACTGCTTAACAGATCAAGATCAGGTTTTTTTCTATAATTTCCTTGAACATTCCGGTTGAGTTTGCGACTCCTCTCATCGCGCTAAGTATCCTAGTTCGGTTGCGGGAGCGATTTATACGCGCAAAGCGAAGAGAGAAGCTGTGAGCTGAGGGTAGGGGGCGGCATAAAATTAATCAATTGGTGCTCAAATTATTTGACATGTTGTCTCAGACATACACTTCAATAAATACCGTTTTAGAGCACAACGATTCAGTTCATTATCCTACAGGATTTTTAAATTCCATCAATCCTTCTTGCATACCGCCCCACAATTTATCATTGAAAGTAGGAGCACCGATTATCCTTTTGAGAAACCTGAGCCCACCCAAACTTTGCAATGGTGCCCGTCTTCAGGTCTGTCTTTTTCAGAACAACATCATAGAGGCGATAATCATCACAGGACGTGGCATTGGCATGTGGGTTTTAATCCTAATTGCGACAGACATGCCCTTTCAATTCAAGAGATTACGGTTCCCGGTGAAGCTTTGCTTTGCAATGTCAATTAACAAGGCCCAGGGACAGACACTCAAGTTGGCAGGGCTTGATCTTAGCTCACCATGCTTCTTGCATGGTCAGCTTTACATTGCTTTCTCCCAGGTTAGTTCCCCAAGAAATCTATATGTCCTAGCCTCTGATAAAACCAAAAATATTCCATATCAATAGGCTCTTGGATAGGAAGCCTATCAATATAAATTGTTCTCAATACAAATTACATTTGTTTTTACATTTTTTAAATGATTTTTAAAGTTTGTCCTGTTTCGCTACTACGTAGGCAGAGCCACGGGGGACAGCTAGTATTGCATTTAGCAATAAGATATAGCAATTGTGGCTTGACGGATTAACAAATTGGAAATCTGCATTATGTTAGAATCTCTGCTTTCCCAAGGAAGATGCAGAACGCTCTGCTAAGTTCATCCATCCATCCATTTTCCAACCCGCCGAATCCGAACACAGGGTCACGGGGGTCTGCTGGAGCCAATCCCAGCCAACACAGGGCACAAGGCAGGAACCAATCCCAGGCAGGGTGCCAGCCCACCGCAGGTAAGAGAAATATCTCTAAACGATAACCACTAATAAATGTAATGTAGCTACAGATGACCCTGCTTGTGCTTACATCTTGCAGATCAATGAATCCCACTGGCATGCAGCATTCTGCTCAGGCCAGAGTGTTCAGTTACAAATGATAGTAGGAATGCTAGGTGGCACTGTTGCCCATTTAAACCCAACAGACAGACACTCAGCACACCAGGCAAAAGCACGAAGAAGAATTTTTAATTATTTTCTTCTCCAACAGTGTTCCCCAAGCACCACAGCCACAATAACACATGCAAGTAACAAGTAAATACCATAATGAACACAATTCTCTATCTCCTCTACACCTCCCAGCAAGCTTGTCCACCTCCACCCGACTCTGGCTCGCTTGCTGGGTTCACAAAAGCCCTTTAAATAGTCCTTGACCTGGACGTGCTTCTGTTCTTCCGGGTCAGATGGAGAATTCCAGGTCTTTAATCAGCCTGGAAGTACTTTGGGGCTTCCATCCTCATGACTTCCTAGTACTTCCGGGCTATAAGGGAAGCATGACTCCCCAGGTCCTTTCACAGCACCCCCGTCAGCATCCACGGCACCCAACAGGGCTGAGAAACCGAACTCCAAGTCCCAGGATGCCCTGTGGGAATCTAGGGCACCGCTACACTCCAGGGGAACTGCCATCTAGCGTTTTGGGGGAAGCATTGTCCTCGAATAGCTATCTTCCCCCATCCTTCCATCTCAGAGGCGTCCCAGGTGGGTTGAGCTGCCGGCCGACTCTTACAACAGCTTTTAAAAAACAAAATGCACAACAGTAGCAAGCTGTGAAAAACGAGAGCAGCAGAATAGCACCTTGACTTGCACTCCCTAGTTCAGCTTTCACTTTTGTTCCAAAATCAACGTTTCCCTGCTAAGTATGTGAGGTAATAAGCCATCACTGCAAGTTAGTATTTGCAGCCACTGTGGAAAAAATGTTATTGAAAAATCAATACCACAGAAAGTATCATGATAAGTTTTCTACCAGTTTTTAGCCCTATTTAGAGTTGCAAAAGAGATGAAAAAAATGGCTTCAAAGGGAGTGAAAGAAAAACTCCACCACGGTGGTATATTATAGGTGAGGGGAAACAAAAACCAGGTGTTGTCCCTTCATTACCTCACAGATGGCGACCATTACTTTCAAAACAACCTCTGTGCCCCTTAAAACACAGAAAGCCCCTAATGAACAGCAGCTAAGAGAAGTAAAAAGTTTCACGCACCTTTGACTGCGGCCATGCAGCTTAATTTTCAAATCTCTGGATTACAAAAATATAAACCATATATGTGCACGTTAAGTCAACTGTCAATTCCAAAGTGGCCCAGTGCACTGTAATGGACTAGAACCTCATCGGGGTTTGGTTATTGTCTTACCCCTGGACGATGATCTTAAGTGAAGCAAGGAAGACATGTCAAAATATCATAACTAACAAAAAATATAGCACTGCCTAAGAATGCACCAAGCAATATAAAGGGACTGTAAAGGGAAAACCTTCAACCCTCCCATTCAGCACTGCTCTTGTACACAAAGATTCCTCAGACTCCAGCAACGTGTTAAAGATTTTATTTAACTGTGATGCATCTCAGGAGCTTAACTAGTGACACGGTGCCCATTCTTTAGATGGCAGCAGGGTCCATCAATAAATAAGAGTCACATCTACATTGGGCAAGGGGGTGGATTCCAGATCTACTTGGGTCTTTGTACTTAGTGGGCAGTCGTAGCTCTCTCCATCATATGATTGGGCCAGATTAAGCGTACCACATCTCTGAATGGTTACACCAGGATTCAGTAAGCCAGTCTTATAATTCATGAGGCAGTACGTGGTGAGGTGCTGGGTGGCCTTAGGAATTATTAGGGATATGGAAATGGATGGTCAACCCTTTATTGCTTTCAAGCTATTTCTGCTTTCCTTTTATACAATCACAATTGGTGTATCTGAAATTCAGTAGTTCTGGAAGCTACTTTTGATTCAGTTGAATCATAAATTTGAAACTGTTACCTCCAAAATTCTAGACAGAGAGATTAATTAAAGGAGATGGACAACTAGAACAAACCCATCAGATCTCAGTAGGGTTCCTGTGCCATGCTTTTAATATCCCCCGTAAATGGTTGGTAGGACTGTAGTGATGGGTAGTGGATGATAGACTTAACAAAGGCTTGGTCTCGTGTGTGTGCCTGGGCCAAAGATGTCCTCGGCATGCTCATGCGGCTTGGAGTCTCAATGGTGGTGTCCTGGTGTGGCACAACTGGTGGGAGACCAGGAATGTGTTGTAGATGCCCCAGTGGATGGTTGTGCATCCAGCCCAATATGGAGGTGGAATCCCTATCTGTCTGGGATGCCACACCATAATGGAAGAATGGACTAAATGGGGGCAATTCCCGTCCTGATTGGAACGCCCAAAGGTTACAGAAACTGGTAAGAGAGGACAGCAGGGAGCAGTTTATCCCCCGCTTAATAGGTGGCAGTGTCTCTAATATAGAGTCCCAGTTTGGACACCCGCAGGGAGTTGGAGTCCTGGGGTGCAGCCCTGCTCCCTGGTGGATGATACAGGGTGCTGCCGGTGGGGGGAGATTTCTGGCCTTCTCATGAACCAGAAGTACTTCCAACTGGCCACGTCACGTTTCTGGAACCCGGGACTGTTTTGTGCATTTGTGTTTGGGGCTCAGTGGCACCCCCTAGCCTTTACAGTGAGCATAGGTAGTAAAGTGAATTCATTGAGAGGGGTGTTGTATAAAGGTGGGTCACAGAAGGAAAAACAAGTTTGTTAAAAGTTGATCGGCTCAGGGGAGCTCCAGGAGAACAATCAGATTTGTCAGAGAAGGGAGCAGAGTTGATTGTAAATGCAAGCAAGCCTGATGTTTGTAATAAGGTTTGCAAGTGGTTGACAAACCTCAGTGAAAGCAGAAGGAAGCCGAGGAAAACAACCTTTTAAACGGTTTTATTTAACTTGAGCCCTCTGTCTGTTTGTTTCTCAGGGTCAAATATTGCAACTGATTTTAAACCCACTTTTGGCAAAGCGAATTTCTTCAAATGTGTCGATGACAATACAATAATCCATCAAAACCAATGCAATTACGTAACAAATTTCGCCGTAATCAGTGGTTATGCGATTCCAATTAACACATACATAAAAATGACAGGCGGCACGGTGGCGCAGTGGTAGCGCTGCTGCCTCACAGTTAGGAGACCCGGGTTCGCTTCCTGGGTCCTCCCTGTGTGGAGTTTGCATGTTCTCCCCGTGTCTGCGTGGGTTTCCTCCGGGCGCTCCGGTTTCCTCCCACAGTCCAAAGACATGCAGGTTAGGTGGATTGGCGATTCTAAATTGGCCTTAGTGTGTGCTTGGTGTGTGGGTGTGTTTGTGTGTCCCCTGCGGTGGGTTGGCACCCTGCCCAGGATTGTTTCCTGCCTTGTGCCCTGTGTTGGCTGGGATTGGCTCCAGCAGACCTCCGTGACCCTGTGTTCGGATTCAGCGGGTTAGAAAATGGATGGATGGATAACAATGACAGAGAAAGAATATAGTGAGATTTAGGAGCATACAAGTGAAAGACGCATCAGATTGCCCCCACTTGCCTCTTCTAGTGAGTAGAGTGGGTAAATACGCATGCCGACTTTACTTGTTTATTCTTGTGAAGGAGTATCCTTGATGATCATGGTGAGGAAATATTGGCGTAGGTTTGCCATTCTGTCGTCGATATTTGTCTTTCGCAGCCTCTGAGCGCTAATCCCATAAGAGTCTAAACAGAAAAATAGAGACCAAAATATAATTATTTTTAGTATACAAATAATTCTGCAAAGAAGATATGTAACAGTGGCATGCGATGACATTCATTGCTGATGAGGCACTGACTC
This sequence comes from Erpetoichthys calabaricus, assembly GCF_900747795.2. Lineage (NCBI taxonomy): Eukaryota > Metazoa > Chordata > Cladistia > Polypteriformes > Polypteridae > Erpetoichthys > Erpetoichthys calabaricus. Next base: position 49,684,403 of record NC_041403.2, read on the forward strand.
CTTCAGAGTCAGATTTACAAATACATGAACCCCAAAGAGAGGCTTATTAGCTATTCATTTGGCAGCTTGCACATTGACTACTGGTTATGTTTCATATCTCATCATCATTCTTTACACACACATCGGTAAGGCGCAAATTTGGCTAAGAAAGAACGTTACATTTATAGCGGAGAAAGAGAGTGGAGAGAGCGCATTTGCTCCGCACCCTCCATGTGTTCTAAATTTGCCGTTGCAATTCCACAATTCACAATACTCATTTAATACAACTGAAAGTATAGAGTGGTATACAAAAAATGGATTTCAGTTTTGACCTTAATTGAAATATTTACAGTGGTGTGAAAAACTATTTGCCCCCTTCCTGATTTCTTATTCTTTTGCATGTTTGTCACACAAAATGTTTCTGATCATCAAACACATTTAACCATTAGTCAAATATAACACAAGTAAACACAAAATGCAGTTTTTAAATGATGGTTTTTATTATTTAGGGAGAAAAAAAATCCAAACCTACATGGCCCTGTGTGAAAAAGTAATTGCCCCCTTGTTAAAAAATAACCTAACTGTGGTGTATCACACCTGAGTTCAATTTCCGTAGCCACCCCCAGGCCTGATTACTGCCACACCTGTTTCAATCAAGAAATCACTTAAATAGGAGCTGCCTGACACAGAGAAGTAGACCAAAAGCACCTCAAAAGCTAGACATCATGCCAAGATCCAAAGAACTTCAGGAACAAATGAGAACAGAAGTAATTGAGATCTATCAGTCTGGTAAAGGTTATAAAGCCATTTCTAAAGCTTTGGGACTCCAGCAAACCACAGTGAGAGCCATTATCCACAAATGGCAAAAACATGGAACAGTGGTGAACCTTCCCAGGAGTGGCCGGCCGACCAAAATTACCCCAAGAGCGCAGAGACGACTCATCTGAGAGGTCACAAAAGACCCCAGGACAACTTCTAAAGAACTTCAGGCCTCACTTGCCTCAATTAAGGTCAGTGTTCACGACTCCACCATAAGAAAGAGACTGGGCAAAAACGGCCTGCATGGCAGATGTCCAAGACGCAAACCACTGTTAAGCAAAAAGAACATTAGGGCTCGTCTCAATTTTGCTAAGAAACATCTCAATGATTGCCAAGACTTTTGGGAAAATACCTTGTGGACTGATGAGACAAAAGTTGAACTTTTTGGAAGGCAAATGTCCCGTTACATCTGGCGTAAAAGGAACACAGCATTTCAGAAAAAGAACATCATACCAACAGTAAAATATGGTGGTGGTAGTGTGATGGTCTGGGGTTGTTTTGCTGCTTCAGGACCTGGAAGGCTTGCTGTGATAGATGGAACCATGAATTCTACTGTCTACCAAAAAATCCTGAAGGAGAATGTCCGGCCATCTGTTCGTCAACTCAAGCTGAAGCGATCTTGGGTGCTGCAACAGGACAATGACCCAAAACACACCAGCAAATCCACCTCTGAATGGCTGAAGAAAAACAAAATGAAGACTTTGGAGTGGCCTAGTCAAAGTCCTGACCTGAATCCAATTGAGATGCTATGGCATGACCTTAAAAAGGCGGTTCATGCTAGAAAACCCTCAAATAAAGCTGAATTACAACAATTTTGCAAAGATGAGTGGGCCAAAATTCCTCCAGAGCGCTGTAAAAGACTCATTGCAAGTTATCGCAAACGCTTGATTGCAGTTATTGCTGCTAAGGGTGGCCCAACCAGTTATTAGGTTCAGGGGGCAATTACTTTTTCACACAGGGCCATGTAGGTTTGGATTTTTTTTTCTCCCTAAATAATAAAAACCACCATTTACAAACTGCATTTTGTGTTTACTTGTGTTATATTTGACTAATGGTTAAATGTGTTTGATGATCAGAAACATTTTGTGTGACAAACATGCAAAAGAATAAGAAATCAGGAAGGGGGCAAATAGTTTTTCACACCACTGTAGTTGTTGTTAAAAGCTTTTAATTCTGATGTTTTAATCGATTTTAATACAAACTGTTTAACAAAAGGATGACAAGGAAAACAAAAGAATATTGTATTTAAGGTCAAAATGTAATTTTTAAATGTTGGATTGTTTTTTTCTTAGTCTGATCCCATTTTTTATAAAATTGAAAACCGTTTATGGTCTTACCTTTATTTGTAAATGAAGTCCATGAGCCTATCCTACTCTGAAAATCTCCGTCATTTTCTTGTAAAAGTCCTCCTTATTTTCTTTTAGTTTTAAAAATTTTAATCTTCCATTTTGGTAGTCAGTCGGAACAAAAAAATAAAAATAAACAGACCGCTGCAGTGCATTTGACTTTCTGATATCGCTAACTTACTGGTACCCAGAGACTCTGCGTAGAAGAACAGCAGCAACAAGCACCTGTTGGGCTCACATGCGCCCCCTTCAGTGCGGCACGGTACTGTCTGCCTCACCTTGTGCCTTTTCACTGCGGTTTAATATTCGATCAGCAAAACTAAATATGTCACATACATTCATTAATGATATTAGCCAGACTGTGGAAAGTCAGGGTGTATAATAAATGTGTTATATTGGCGACACACAGAGAGACAGCAACAGGCACTCGCCAATTGCATCACCCCAGTGTATGAGGGAGAGTGCAGTCTGAGGTGAGGTGAGGCTCGTTGCTGTGCCCCTCGTGTTTCTCCCCTGTATCTGAACAGGAAATGCACAAATTCAGTGATTTTGACTATAAAAAATGATAAAGATTATTGGAATCATACAGAAAACAAATTTATAACACAGACCAGTGGACAAATTTATTTTATGTTATCATTATTTCACCAGCTCACCTGCCTCCCAACTGCACGTCCTTGTTATGTAATACTTTTAAAGAAGTTTCCCATTCATTAAACATGATTAAAGAAAAATCATTTTCAAAATCCTCAAACACTAAAAAGTAAAAAATAAAATATTAAACATTTTTTTAAGTAAAATGATTTTATTTACTTTAGTTATTAATGCACTAAAAAGCAAAAAAAATAATTTTCTCTAACCACAGTTTTCGTAGTTATATGTGACTAAATAAAATCATCAAGTAATAGAATAGCTACTTTCATCATAAAATATAAAAAACAACAACATTATAATTTCCCACCATGCTAAACAAATTTCAAAGATTGTTTGAATCAGTTAATTTATGTGATTTTATACGTGATTTTATTTAGTCACATACAGTTAGGTCCATAAATATTTGGACAAAGACAACTTTTTTCTAATTTTGGTTCTGTACATTACCACAATGAATTTTAAATGAAACAACTCAGATGCAGTTGAAGTGCAGATTTTCAGCTTTAATTCAGTAGGGTGAACAAAACGATTGCATAAAAATGTGAGGCAACTAAAGCATTTTTTGAACACAATCCCTTCATTTCAGGGGCTCAAAAGTAATTGGACAATTGACTCAAAGGCTATTTCATGGGCAGATGTGGGCAAGTCCGTCGTTATGTCATTATCAATTAAGCAGATAAAAGGCCTGGAGTTGATTTGAGGTGTGATGCTTGCATGTGGAAGATTTTGCTGTGAACAGACAACATGCGGTCAAAGGAGCTCTCCATGCAGGTGAGAGAAGCCATCCTTAAGCTGCGAAAACAGAAAAAAACCATCCGAGAAAGTGCTACAATATTACGAGTGGCAAAATCTACAGTTTGGTACATCCTGAGAAAGAAAGCAAGCACTGGTGAACTCAGCAACGCAAAAAGACCTGGACATCCATGGAAGACAACAGTGGTGGATGATCGCAGAATCATTTCCATGGTGAAGAGAAACCCTTCACAACACCCAACCAAGTGAACAACACTCTCCAGGGGGTAGGCGTATCGATATCCAGGTCTACCATAAAGAGAGGACTGCATGAAAGTAAATACAGAGGGTGCACTACAAGGTGCAAGCCACTCATAAGCCTCAAGAATAGAAAGGCTAGATTGGACTTTGCTAAAGAACATCTAAAAAAGCCAGCACAGTTCTGGAAAAACATTCTTTGGACAGATGAAACCAAGATCAACCTCTACCAGAATGATGGCAAGAAAAAAGTATGGAGAAGGTGTGGAACAGCTCATTATCCAAAGCATACCACATCATCTGTAAAACACGGTGGAGGCAGTGTGATGGCTTGGGCGTGCATGTGGCCAGTGACACTGGGACACTAGTGTTTATTGATGATGTGACACAGGACAGAAGCAGCCGAGTGAATTCTGAGGTGTTCAGAGACATACTGTCTGCTCAAATCCAGCTAAATGCAGTCAAATTGATTGGGCGGCGTTTCATGATACAGATGGACAATGACCCAAAACATACAGCCAAAGCAACCCAAGAGTTTATTAAAGCAAAGAAGTGGAAAATTCTTGAATGGCCAAGTCAGTCACCTGATCTTAACCCAATTGAGCATGCATTTCACTTGTTGAAGACTAAACTTCAGACAGAAAGGCCCACAAACAAACAGCAACTGAAAGCTGCTGCAGTAAAGGCCTGGCAGAGCATTAAAAAGGAGGAAACCCAGCATCTGGTGATGTCCATGAGTTCAAGACTTCAGGCTGTCATTGCCAGCAAAGGGTTTTCAACCAAGTATTAGAAATGAACATTTTATTTCCAGTTATTTACTTTTGAGCCCCTGAAATGAAGGGATTGTGTTAAAAAAATGCTTTAGTTGCCTCACATTTTTATGCAATCGTTTTGTTCACCCCACTGAATTAAAGCTGAAAGTCTGCACTTCAACTGCATCTGAGTTGTTTCATTTAAAATTCATTGTGGTAATGTACAGAACCAAAATTAGAAAAAAGTTGTCTCTGTCCAAATATTTATGGACCTAACTGTATAACCACGAAAATGGTTAAAGAAAAACTTTTTTTTTATTTTTAGTGTATTTTAGTGTACTTAAAAAAAATGTATTTATTTTTTAAAATAACATGAATGGAATTATCTGTGTGGGAATCTCTGAGCACATATGGATGAATTGTGCCATAGTAAGAATGGACATTAATGAACTTTATACACGGACGCACTAGCGTTTCTGTAACATAATTCAACCTTTATTGAATTAATATTTTTTAAGAAGCTATTTTTAAGACCTATACAATTAATGCATTTGAAGACATTCCCCTTTTATTGGCTTACTCTCTGATTCACTGATCCTTGGTCTCAATATTACATCAGGCTCCATTTTTTAAAGTAGGAGCGAGGAAGCCTGGCATTACAGTTCCATGCGCTTACAGTGTCTGCCTCCTAGTAAATAAAGTGTTAAGCAGTGTGCTTTCATAACCTATAAATCAAGTCATATTTATGATATCCCGTGAATAATGCAAACTGACAGCTAGAAAATTAAATTGTAATTACAAACAAAAAGCAGGATAATGTACATATATAAGTGTTGCATTGTTTTGCATTTTACTGTTACTGCTTTATATTTGTAAATATAGTATGTGTAGTCAATCATTTGAGTATGTCACTATGTGAAAGAATTTAAATGAATAGAATTACAAGTACAATAATCAGGAAAACATGAATTATTGATTAACCCTACAGTTCGGCTCACAAGATTGCTAGCTGCATGATACAAAATAATAAGAAATACTTGTGCCGTGTTCAATCTTGCAAATGAAATTGTGCCTCATGTGTCTGACACATTCCTGATGCATTATTCAGTGCTCTGAAGACTCAATGCACAGTTAATGACATACAATCTCTGAAATATCAAACGTTAAACACACTAGATCAGTGTTTCTTTTGTATTTCTATCAATCTAGATTTAGTAATTAAGAACTATATCTTTGCATAGTTAAAATCACATTAGCGTGCTGGAAATTACATGTTACAAAAAATCAAGTTTATTCTACCCTTTGCTGTATATTTATACTTACAGTGTGAGCTTTATTTTCATTTGATTTGCTTACCCATACAGGGTGAATCATACATTTCTAAAACCGACATCCCATAACCAAAGCAAAAGCCCGCTGTGTCTCTTATTACAACTTTGCAGGTCCATGAACTCCTTTCTTTTGGAGGTGGAATTCTTTTTCCCACCTCAAAAGTATCATAAAGTACTCTCTCACAAAAAAATGGGTTTTGCTCAGCACAACCTGAGACTCTAAGCTTGCTAAACCATATGGCTTCTAATCCCCAGTCAGATAAGCCCAGAACCACTTCTAAGGTCCAGGCAAAATGAATAAAATACATCCATCCATCCATTATCCAACCCAGGGTCACGGGGGTCTGCTGGAGCCAATCCCAGCCAACACAGGAGGCAAGGCAGGAAACAAACCCCAGGCAGGGTGCCAGCCCACCACAGGGTGCGCACACACACACACACACACACACACCAAGCACACACTAGGGACAACTGGGACAATTTAGAATCGCCAATGCACCTAACTTGCATGTCTTTGGACTGTGGGAGGAAACCCACACAGACACGGGGAGAACATGTAAACTCCACGCAGGGAGGACCCGGGAAGCGAACCCTCCTAACTGCGAGGTAGCAGCGCTACCCACTGCACCACCGTTCCACCCATAATAAAATACATAAATTACCAAATGAAAGTACCCCTTGGCAGCACATTGGACCACTCCACATCGGGGCCTTCTTGGAGAGCCAGGCCTTAATTAAAAGGCTATGCAGTCCCATTCCTGCCCTTCAGAGACTGTGTGCTGCCACGCTGCAGACTGCAGGATGAAGATAAGCTTCTACTAGTTCTCACAAGCCTTGTCTTTAAAAGAGTAAGTTAGCTCCACTTCTGAGTTACAAACACGCTGATCTTTACTATGCTGGAAACGTTTTGAGTTCCTGACAATATTCATACTTTCATAAGTTTCAAAAGTCAGGCATTTCATGCAAGAGGACATTCCATGTTTGCTCTCAGGTCATCACTCACTTTCTCCTTAGCTGATATTGTTGCTTATTGCCTTTCTGGATGCTGCAGTGCAGCTACTGTAGACGGTTTTCATGTCTACAGAATGGACCTGACTTAACTGGCAGGTAAAAGCAAAGGAGTAGGCATGTGCTATTGACAGATGAAAATCGTATCAGCATGAAAGTATATCCTTTTGATCTGAAACAGGCAATCGGTAGAATTAATGTGAAATTTGTGTATTATTATCATTATTAGATGTCTATGATTTTCATTTGTTTACGCTGTTAACTCAAATACAGTATTTCTTTTCAGGTTTTTCATCATTTGTTTGTAGTCCCACCCCGTGAAATTCACAGAATAGATGTACAGTATATGCAGAGCAGTGCATGATGTGGAAATACAGTACATAAGTGGCAGTACCCTATGTGTCACAATGACGTATTAATGTGAAGAGCGAGGAGTATGGATCATTTCCCTACTAGGAATTCAAGTGCCACTATCTAATGCTGGCCATACACCAAGTATTTTTGACATGATTTTAACCCGATTTTCTGAGCTGGTCTGAATTTCAGCTTCATCGGCCATCGTTTGGCATGCAGTATGACAGGGGTTACGGTGCCCAGTTGCATCTTACAATGTGGCTGTTATACATTCAGAAGAATTTTTGTCATGTCAGAAATTTCAGTTGGTTGTCTTGTAGTGTAAGCAATTTCATGGACCACATTCTGGTGTCGTTTTCAAATTTTATTGTGCATTGATCGCAGTATATTGTACTATGTCATGCTCATTCTGACATTTTGAATCTCGAAAATCTAAATATCATATGGCAACACACATGCAACTAAATGACCAATGATAAAAGCATCATTGGAAACCTTTACTGGAAATGACCCAAAATAAACACACACAACATTAAATTACATGGAATACACATCTCTGATTCTCTCTGTAAAATAGACAGACCATATTAGATAAGATTAGATTAGATTCCCCCATGGGGAAATTCAAATTTTACAGAAGCTCCAGAAATAAATAAATAAGTATAATTGTCTGCACCTCAACCATCCATGTGTCCAGTTGTGCCTTTTTCTTTTCTTTGTACTTTCAAAGCACAATGTGGCAATAGTCAGAAAAGCGGCTCTTTTATTTGTTGACATTTTGAGAAGCCTGTAGTTGTCATGTTAGTACGTAAACAGCTGGTTATAAGCTTCAGGAAACAGGAGACAGGCCACACTCATCTGAGGGAATGCTATGAAGAGGGCCAGCAACTTTAAAATTCTTGAAGTTACTGTTACTGAAGACCTAAAGTGGGTCCCAACATATCTCAGCAGTGGAGGTAGTGAAAGCCTGTGTCAGAAAATTTGGAGAGTGGGAACCAAGTTACCAAACTATTCTATAACATTTCAGTAATTATTTACCGCTCTGATGCTGATATTTCTAATCATAAAATAGGTCAATACGGTAGGAATTGATGAGAAGAATCCATAATTAATTGCTGAATCACAGTATTTGAGGGTTCCTTTGAGAGTGCCTCTTTTTCCTGCATGATTTGTCTCAAAAACTAATCAGCACATCATCATCTCATTACAGGCTTAAGTTTGGAGTTTGGTAATTTTCCATCCAGCCATTTTAGCTCTAGACCACCCTCAAGAAACTGTGACACACAGACAAACACACACCCATCCTCGTGATACAGATGTTTTCGGTATCAGGGGACCGGAGTTCGAAATTTTTAACGAATCTAAAACTTTCCCTCCTCTCCCATAGGAGGGGGGCACAAAGCAAAAAAAACAAAAACGTCAAAGATTATTTTTCACACCAAAAATGAAAGAAGGTAAGACATTTTTTTCTATATAGCCTTCATCAGGAGGTCTTAAATGGCAGTAAAAAAGATGGAATACGGGTTTGATGAGAAAGGAACGTACTGAGGTAAGAGATGAGGAAGAACAGAGATGTAGAGTCTTGGCAAAGGTTTTAAAAGGAGGCATGATGGGTCACAGGAAGTGAAATCCAGTGGCGTTAGTGAGGGGATGTATCAGCAAAGGTAAACCTTTGTTAGTTTTTTTGGATTAGTTTTATTAGTTTTATAGCATCAGTGTGCCGCAGTATTCCTCAATGTAGCCTTTGCCCTCGGTGTATTCTGTAACAGATAATGAAAGGCTTAAGACCCCATCTGGCTCCAATTAATGTGCTTGCAAGTTTAAACAATTTTTTAAAACAGGCAACACATATATCATCTTTAAGTGCCAGAAAAGTGACAAAACGTTTAGTCTGTTTAGCCTCCTTACACTGACAAAGATCTGTCTGGAAAGGAAGTGTGTAATACAGGTAGGAAATATTATAATAGGCAGTATGTCTAAAGTGTACTGTCAATGACTTGTCTCCTGGATGGCAGAGCCTCTAAGCAAAACCTGCATGTGGTCTCAGGGGCTGCCATCTATAAATTGGTCAGGTGTTAAAGAATATATATATCCGTGCTGGGTCTATGCATTTTTCCAGTACAATACCCTTAATTAAGTTACTGTTTAGAAGAATACATTGATCATAAATTAATTTCTTCAGATTCATATGGCTAGTTTATTCTAAATGTTTTCCTTAGATATAACCACCCAATAACTTTGCAGCTCTTTTGTTGAAATTCTTTCTATATCAACAAGAGATTCCTGCAAAGACAACTCTCCTAACAGGAATTCAGTACATTGCAGAATATGTACAATGCACTCTTTGGTGGTTAATCTTAACAGTAGATATTGGGATGATGTTTAATATCAACTAAATTGGAAGAGAAGGGTGCTTCTATACATTAGAATACGCAGTGATGTTTGGTTATGCAGAGTTAATTAAAAATAAAGAAAATACGGTTAAACATACAGTAAGTCATCTAAGTGCTTGAGTAATCTATATATATAAAATCCCTATGTGTGTCCAGGTGTCCGTGTGTGGGTGTCTTCTGGTGAAGTGCGCATGCGCGGGGCACGGTGCGATGCGCGATATTACTGTCAGAGAAAGTTAGAGGCGTTTTACGGAAATACAAACCAGTATTACTGCGAGAGGAAATTAAAGGTACACAATACAGTGACGCATATTACAGCCACATACAAGCCAGTATTACTGTCAGAGGAGATTAAAGGCATATTACCGACGCGCACGCCTGTATTACCGCCAGAGAAAATTAAAGGTATATTACGGACGTATATTACGGACGTACAAGACGGTATCCTTCAATAAGGGCGCGCACAAAAAGGCGAGCCTCAAAGGACGACCTCAATTGGGCGCAGCGAATAAAGGCGCATGTAAATAAAGATCTGCACCTGTTGCTCTTCACATATTCCAGAGCCATTTGAACTAAATTATCTACGCGCCCTTATTGAATAGAGCCGTACAAGACAGTATTACTGTCACAGAAAATTAAAGACACACAATACACGGCGGCAGCCCACGAAGAACGGTCAGCTCAGCAAGTAAACATCAACCAAAGAAAGGCTGAAAGAAAGAAAAATACGACCAACAAAAAGAATGAGGTCAAAGTCCCTTGCCATTTAATATAGACCGTTCCTACTAATGTTTATGCACTACTGTTCTAGCGCCCGTTATTGTAACAGGCTAAATGACTAGTATATAAATAAATCCACAAAGTATTACTTAAACACATCAATTATTCTATTTTTGATTAATATTGTATGCATATAAAATACTGTACGACATTTACAAACATTCATGTTGTTCCACATTTCTAAGCAGTGCTCAAATTAATCAGTATCCATATTTCACAAACATAAATAATTTAAAATACCGAGTCAAATATCTCTCTATTATATAAAAAAACTTGGGACGAGACGTGACTTTTTCAGAGAAATTTTTTCACGTCCCACGAGACGAGACTTTGTGCCAAGAGATTTAACCATGCCCGGGGCTGGAAGTAAAAGACAAAGAATAGATGACAAAGTAGAATATCGTAAAGAATTCATAAACGTTGGCATGATACACGTGCAGAGCAGGTTAAAGATAATGAAAGTACTAAAATTTGAAAGTCTAAAAAAAATGGTAGTAAAGATCCCTTTAGCGCAAACAAACAGAAATTATTACTCGGTGAAATAACGGAACAGCGAAAAGAGATCAAACATATTGTTCAGATTTAAACTTTAAGTCGGAGACTTGTAGATCATCTAATTTGTGTTCCTCGTCATAGGGGCATGCCTTGGAAGCGGGACCCCCAACAGGAGCAGAGGATGTCTGGGGGAGTAGAGAGACAAGGCAGTGAGGCAAAAGGACAGCTGCTGCACAGGCTCTTAAATGTTTGAAGCGCCACACGAGATGCAGCTCACGCAGCACGGCAGCAGCAGCAAGCCAGCAGCTGATCGAGCAAAGAGGAGATAAAAAAAAAAAAATTAAAACTGTGTTTCCCATTGTATCACCGTTTTAGAGGGGGTTTCAAAGGAGTGACCGAGCCTCCTTGGGGGTGCATTCAGCCCCCCTTTTCACAACACGAGTGGCAGAGATGTGAAGTGGCTGGCGTCTAGTGCAGGCCGGAGGTGGGGGCTTGGTGAAGCGAGCAGGGGGCACAGGCTGGGGAGTGGGGGGGGTTGGCGAGTGAAGCGTGCAGGGGGCAAAGCCCCCTAGTCATATCAAATAAAAAGCAGAAAGTAATTAGATACAGAAGGTGGGCTTGGTCATTTAAGGATAGGTCAGGGCTCATGGGTGCAACTAAAGGACAGTGTTGCTTATGAATCTGAGACTTTCTTTCCTACCAGGGTGATAATGAGTGTAACGTTTAGAGGTGTACAGGACTGAAAGCTCATCTGGAAAAGATAACTCTGTAGAGAGGCAGACTGACAGAATGGGTTTTTAATTGAGGGAAGGTGGGGGAGCCATTTCACTGCATGTAGGAGGAAATCTTACTTCAAACACATCAGTGAGATGCATGGCTTGCCTTATGTTACCTGTCATTTCCTACATTGTTTGTCTCTTAATTCCTTCCTGTCCCAAGAGTTCATAAAATAAACCATTATAATAGTATATTTTTGGAGATTTTTGACATTTTTCTCTTGACCAGAGCAATGTCATAAAGGTCTTCCACCTATAATATAAAAGAGGGTGATTTATATACCCAATATGACTGCCACATTACCTGTTTTAGAAAGTAAATTGCAGTATATAAGCTGGCAGCTTATTCCAATTTCTAGGATACCTACTGACTTTTTGCTTATTCTCCCCTGACCACATCATTGTTCTCTGCTGACAGCTGCTTATTAATGGATGTTATGACACACACATGCACACCCGTTCTCTGTTTAGTTAATGTAGTGGATTTTTAAACAAGCTATGTATATCTATTTGTGGCCTAATCACTGAGGACCATTGTATCTCTTATTCCAACATAATTATCCTGTTTAATTTTCAAATTTTGATTTCTGTCTTCTGTCTTTTACGTTTGTATTGTCTGTGAAGCCAACTGTAAATTATTCAACTCTCTAACTCCGATCTAGTATGATCTATAACAGGGGTCGCCAGCTCTGGACCTGAAGGACCACCGTGGCTACAGGTTTTCATTCTAACCCTATTCTTAATGAGTGACCTGTTTTTGCTGCTAATTAACTTATTTTGAACTAATTTTAACCGATTTCCTCTTGAAAACTCAGACCCCTTAATTGTTTCCTTTTCCTTAATTAGCAGCCAAAAAATATGAGATACAAAATGAGAAACAACTGGTGTCCATCATACAATATCTGAAAATAAAGAAAGATGAAGGTCTGAGGAATGTCAATCTGCTCAGGTCCCCAAAACATTTCAACAGAGCTCTTAGAAAGGAAAAATTAACAATTTTGGAAATGTCTGCTAATGCACCATGAGAGCAGCAACACGCCACGGAATTAAAGAACAGGTTTAATTAACAACAAGAATTGGCACCTCATTAAGCAGCTGGGTGGAGTGAAACTGGTTGGAGTTTGAGGCCCTGACTTAGCTGGTCTTCTGTTGGCTCCCTCACTTCACATTTCATTTCTGTTTGGGTGCCACTTAAGGAAAGAAATGAAGCAAATCAGACGAACAATGTAGAAATTCAGGCGAACAAATCTTAAAAAAGCAATTCAATTAAAATGAATTCACAAGAAGTTAATTAGCAAGACAAACAGGGCACTCATTAAAAATATGGTTAGAATGAAAACCTGCAGCCACGGTGGTCCTCCAGGACCAGAGTTGGCGACCCCTGCTCTATGACATTCTGAGGAGTGATGGATAGTGAAATCGGCAAGTTGCAAGCAACAATGGCAAAGTCAAGTCATGCTTAGGGTGCAATACTCAAGTACGTTTACAGTCATGGCTTCTGTTCTCTCCCAATCACTCTGACATAAGAAAACATCAGGCCAAAATGTGTACAAGACTAATAATGTTTTTTTCAGAAGGAAATGTCCATTTTGAAAATTGATATAATGTGGTGGTCCTGGATTGGCATCTAAGCATAGTGAACAGACTCTCAGTGAAATCTCTTTAAATAATAGGACTTTACACATTCAGAAGCACAGACTACTATACACTTTTATGAAAGTGCATTTAAAATAAAACACATAATTATCATTCAAGTGTGCACAGAATGTCTTTCAATAAAACTCAAAAATTTACACAAAGTAACATAACATTATTATTCTGCCCAATCTAATTTAGTGGCATGAAGGCTGGAGTCTCTCCCAGGAGTGCTGGGCACAAGGCAGGGAACAGCCCTAGACAAGTCGCCAGTGGATCACAAAATCTGTTCACGCACACACTCACATAGGACCAACCTGGAATTACCATTTAATGGCAATAAGAAAACATCAACTGGCTGGGCCTCTACAGTACTCTCTCAGACACCTGCTTTTTGAGTATAGTACCTCAGCCACAAGACTCACTCTGAACACTGTGGTCTCTTTTCAAAAATAAAGAGCTCTTTGTGTTCATACTCTTCTGCAAACAGAGACTTGCCATCCTCTCTAATAGGTTAACTCAGCTCTACTTTATAACAGGGCTGATTGTTAACCTGCAATCAGTGCAGATTACAAAAAAAAAAGTGAGAGTGTAATAAGCGCACAGAGCGCAAGAGTATAAAATGTCATTTTCTGAATTTGCCTTGCTGTAATATTTAAGTGCTGTACTGTACGGTACTTTATTCAGTTTACATCAGGTTAACACTTTAAAACAGTCAATAACAAGTTCAAAATGTAAATTATTCTGAAACGCTCACTAAGTTGCACAAAAATATCTGGTTGGGCCTTTAAAGTGGATACACTGTATATTTGCAGTATATGGTGCATGGCTGACATATGCAGTCAAATTGTGTTGTCACTTGTGGGGTTGGAATAGATCTACTACTACTGCCTCTGACTCACTTAAAGGGCACAACGTAACACAGGAACATAAGACGTAAAAGTCATTTTGTGAAACAATTTATTTTTATTGGTTAAAACCTGCTCTCAGATGTGTGTCTCTCATACTGATTATGCTGCTTGACACTGACAGTTGGCTACCTAAGGAAACACTGCCTTGGCCTTGAACGGCCGTGCTGGCTGCAGAATGTTTGTTGCAGCCCATATACTTGTAACGATTAGAAATGATTTTTCTTACTGTAACAGAATTGTCTAACTATATGTCTTAGTAATGGATCCCTACATTCAAAAGAACCTACCTGGGAGAATTTTGGCTTTGTACTGTTTTAACATCACTAAAGTATAGTTAATTAAATCATCTGTGGTCGGGTACCTTTTTAAACACGGTAAATCACTTCGAATTAGCATATATCAGTGGAAACTCAGGAAACAATTAACATTTTACAATTCATGCTGCAACCTTCTGATTAGAAATTTATTGATTTTGTTATAAGTTAGACAGAAAGTCATGGATAAAGCTGGTACTTGAAGTAGGGGATTGTGGTACCTTTTAACATTTTGGAATGAGGATATACAGTACATGGATTTATGGCTACTGTGAACTGGATGTTGTTTTATACCTACTCATTTGTGGTCACTTTCAACTGCTACTATTATCATCATTTTTACTTGATTCTATTTAACTTGACCAAAATATGTTTTATTTAAGTCGGGATTGGCTAGATAGGATCTTCTTTTCAGTTTTCACCAAATATTTTGGTGACAGGCCCTAAACAAAAATGAGTGTCCATTTACAATTTGTCTCAGGATTTCAACTCAACAAAATGTATACAGTAATTGTGACACCATTGTGATTTATACTATGAAATTAAAAGACTGGCATTTCATCATGTACTGTTATAAACGTGAAAATGTAACATGTGTAGAGATGCAAATAAACCTTTACTAAGTAAGTACATCAACAAATAAATCAATAAGGACTTCACAGTTACACATGGAATAAAATATAGTACAAAAATGCATCCCATCCCAAAATGAGTCATGAATTGTGACTTTGTTAAGCATACAATATTTCCTGGGCAAACCTTTCATCCTAAACTAAAAATTATATATGAGATATATGGAATATATATCCATCCATTTTCCAACCCGCTGAATCCGAACACAGGATCATGGGGGTCTGCTGGAGCCAATCCCAGCCAACACAGGGCACAAGGCAGGAACCAATCCCGGGCAGGGTGCCAACCCACCACAGGACACACACAAACTGCGAGACAGCAGCGCTACCCACTGTGCCACCATGCCGCCCACTATTCAACTTTACTTTTATAATAATTGTTCAATATATTATTAATTTGATTTGATTTGTTGTTGAAGGTTCTTTAATGTACATAATATAAAAATATAATCATTGTCTTGCGGTTTACTCCTCAAATATCCATTCCCATATCTAAGTATATGAGAAAATCAAGGGGAGACCACTCCCAATTTTTTAATATATATATACTACCATATTTGACATTTTATTAATAAGATTAAAACAATTAACAAGCAAATTTTAATTTACTGCAGATTGTATGATGTGTACAGTACCTAAACGTCAAGCTTGCACATATTTTTATCATCAAAATCAGACCTCCAAATTAAGTCAGCCGACTTTAAATATTTACCAATAACAAGATTTGCAATTCAACTATAAAAAAAGTATGTAAATCTTCTAAACAGAGTTTTATTTTAAATAAGCAACTGCAGTATATTGGAAAAACTCGTAATGAAATCCTTAGATTAATAAAGCACAATCTAACAAATAACAATAAATATTCCCCAATGCCTGTATTTATTTAGTATAAATCAACTGAAATGTGTTTTTCTAGAGCATTAAAAGTAAGTGTACTTCTGTTTTCATTACTTGGTGCTTCTGCATATGGTTGATATAGCTTAATGTAATCCTAATGTAAGCTTTGTTTATCTATTTATTTGACTTACACGAGTCACTGCCTATTACTGCAAACAGAACTGCTTCAACTGTGCCGTGTTCAAGGACCTTCATGCATGTGCTGTGCTACTGAAATCTACCTGCTGCCTTTCAAAACGTCTATGTCTGCATTTTGACAAAGCCGTTTCAAAAGTATCTGAAAAACAGTTCTTACTGTATATTTAAAGCCTGAATTAACAGAAAAATCCATCCATGATGAAAAATAACCTCCTCAAAACAAGTGATGGGCTAAAACACTTGAATATTAGAGAAAAATTGCACTTAGCCTGATTTTTCTTATTACCTTAACTTCTTTAACAAATGTTTGGAATGCTGCTGGAATGGAGCAAATTAGCATCAGCAATAGCAGGAGAAGATGTGTTTGCTGTTAATCTAAGGTTGTTTAAACTTTTCAACTTGCAAGATTTAGTCAACACAGTCTGAATATGGTAGAAATGCCTACTCTTGATATGTTGACAGAGATGTTAATTTTCGCCACTAGCAGATATGTCATAATTATCCATCCATCCATTTTCCAACCCGCTGAATCCAAACACAGGGTCACGGGGGTCTGCTGGAGCCAATCCCAGCCAACACAGGGCACAAGGCAGGAACCAATCCCGGGCAGGGCGCCAACCCACCGCAGGACACACACAAACACACCCACACACCATGGCCAATTTAGAATCGCCAATCCACCTAACCTGCATGTCTTTGGACTGTGGGAGGAAACCACGCAGACACGGGGAGAACATGCAAACTCCACGCAGGGAGGACCCGGGAAGCGAACCCAGGTCCCCAGATCTCCCGACTGCAAGGCAGCAGCGCTACCACTGTGCCACCGTGCCGCCATGTCATAATTAGCAAAGTCTAATTTACTTTGAAAATGTTGTGGTATCAATAATCTTTCTTCAGCGCACACTTGAAAGCTCTGTCCAACTTACTCCACAGGTAAGGCAAAATAATAACAGTTACCATAATTTTGTAAAGAAGAGCTGATCAAGTTACTCCCTAGTGATATACAATACTACAATACAATACATTTGTCTCATATTTAATACACTGTTAGCAAATGTAAATAGTAGGCTATACAAGATAACTTAAAGTTTTTCTGCATACAGCAAGACATCTGTAAGCCTGGATACTGAGGAGGTATTTAGTACAACAAACAATCGGCATTTACAAGCAAATGTCTACCTTTAACCGTTAGTTCGACTTTGTGATATTATTGAAGGAGCACTGCTTCCTCATTCTTTTAAATGAAACTTTCTTCAAGCAATAAAGTGGTTTGTAAGACGTACTCTACAGAGTCTTTGTTCCTCTATTTTGGAAGGACAGAGCTTGGGTAGTGTGTTATCTTTTCTTGATTCCACAGACACAACTAGCTGTAATGGGTCTCTTTTTAACAGATGACTTTTTATAAAATTCTAGTGGACAGCCATCTGGATCCACAGCTTTAATGGTTTGTCCAGCTCTCCTCTAGCAGCTAATGGACTGGGGTAATTTGAGTTCAGTAAGAAACTTGCTAGCATATGCTTCTCCTCCATTACACTACTATGTATACTGAGATATATTGCATTCATTAAATATATTAGTTATTTCTTTATTTTCTCTAACTTCAGTATCAATTGTACTATTATGTCCTACAATACTATGCCACATTCTCTTTTTTCTATATTTGTTGAGCTAAAATCATATTTGCTTTTTCTCTGTGCTTATAATTCAAGTAATATTACCTAAAAATTACTATGATTCCATTTCTCTCATATTGAGAAGACATAATTACAGTCTATAATGAGAACACTTTTTGCAGAGAATATCACTGGGTGTGTTTTCATTTTCTTAGTAATTCTTAGAAGTCTCGCTTATTAGTTGTAATGTTGTTTTAGTTTGCAATTTGTTTTTGTATGAAACAGGTGACATGATATTCTTTGAGGGTCTCTCAAAGTGTCCCCATAAATATATGTTGATCTCTATAGAAATGAATTTCATTTATTTGTCATCTTCTAGTATTTACTGAGTGTAATCACCACTGGTGAGCTGTATTAGTACAGAGTAGTGATTTAAGTTGCACAATAAGAGGAATGTAGCTGGATAACAAGCACATCACATTAACAATATTTAAGAGAAGTCAGAAAACTGTTTTCATAGTAAAAAGAGTGTTTTTTTTGCAAACAGCTATGATGTAATGTTGAAAAGAAGGAATAGTGTCTTGAATACGGGGTGAGAACCCTCTCTAGGCCCTTAAGGTTAAGACCCTTAATAAGATGTGGGATTATTGCAGCAGCCATTGTGTTTTTATTTTGTTTTATTTTATATTTTTTAGTGTGATACAAACCCTTCTATGTTTTTGTAAGACCTATACTAATGTGAAAGATTTATTTTATAAGTATTTTCAGAGCTATTCCAAAGTATCATACAAACTCAGAGGCTACATTCGACTTGTCTAGTGGGTGGACACTAAAATGCATAGTGCTTCTGTAAGAGATTTTTTTCTTCTCCTTCTGTCCTCTTTAATCTGTTTAAGGTTTTGCTATTACAAACTTAAAACCCTGTAGTTAATTATAACTATAGAACATATTTAATTCACTCATATGTATTTCTCTTGGATCTTTTATTAGGATTTGTGTGTACTTCAGTTAGCCTTTCTGATTTTATTTGGCTGTCATTTGTGTTTTAAAAGAAAGAAAGAAAGAAAGAAAGAAAGAAAGAAAGAAAGAAAGAAAGAAAGAAAGAAAGAAAGAAAGAAAGAAAGAAAGAAAGAAAGAAAGAAAGAGAAAGAAAGAGAAAGAGAAAGAAAGAAAAATCCTTAGAGTTTAGAAAGTTTGATATGGATCAAACACGTCAGGTTGGGGATCATGCACTGTTACAGCGTGCTGCCGCACCCACCACACAAAGAAACAGCTTAGGGTCCCAGTTGGCAACTCCCCAGCAGTCCAGTCCCACCCTCTGGAAATGACCATCTATCTGCTGCAGCCAGCTATTATGTGGAAGTCCCCTTGGCCTGGTCCAGGCACTCTGATTCTCAATAATGAGGATCCTATGAGCCGGATCACCCTTGGCGAATCATGGAACAAGGCCGTAGAGCTGTAACTGACGCTTCCTCACAGTTCAGGTAATGTGCCTCATTCAGGACTCCATGAGCAACCGCTCATTCGACACAAAGTCAAACCAGTTGTACCCAAGGATTCTCTTCTGAGACACAGTACTGAAGGAGTCCAGTCTTTGTCTCAGGTCACTGGATAGCATCCATGTCTCACAACCATATTACAAAACATGAAGCACCAGGACCCTTGGACTTGGACCTTGCACAGATATCAGGATTGCCACACACCCCTTTCCAGTGACCTCATGACCCCCTATGCTCTCCCAATCCATCTACTGACTTCATAGGAAGAGTCACCTGAGACATGAATGTTGCTGTTAATGTAAGTAAACCTCTTGACAAGGTTGACACTATCTGTGCAGACAAACACACTGCTAATGGCTATTCCCAGGAGATCATTAAAGCCCTGTATCTTGGTTTTTATCCAGGACGCTCACAAGCCCAGATACTCAGACTCCTCGCTCAGTCAGTTGAGGGCCCTGATCAAAGCCTCCATTGACTCCACGAAGATCACAGCATCATCAACAATGTCAAGAACAGTGAATCTTTCTTCACCAACAGATGTACCACAGTCACTGGACCCCACAACCTTGCCCAACACCCAGTCTATGCAAGCATTGATCAGAATAGGAGTAAGAACACACCCCTGACGAACCCCAGAACCAATTGGGAAGAACACAGAAGCTCTGCCTTCACTCTGTACAGCACTCACAGTATCAGTATACAGTCCGTCCATGATATCCAGCAACTTCTGGGGGATCCCATGATGTCTAAGGATATCCCACATGGCAGCTCGATCAACTGAATTGAATGCTATATGAAAATCGACAAAGACTGCAAC
The DNA here is from genome assembly GCF_900747795.2 of Erpetoichthys calabaricus. NCBI lineage: Eukaryota > Metazoa > Chordata > Cladistia > Polypteriformes > Polypteridae > Erpetoichthys > Erpetoichthys calabaricus. Next base: position 49,704,536 of record NC_041403.2, read on the forward strand.
GAATCTGCCAATATTCGCATTTGGAAGCGGTCAATGGTAGACTTCTTAGACATAAAACTAGACTGCTCCAGTCTCTGGTAGGTGAGCAAATGATCATGTATCCTAGATCTACAACCAATAATAAAAACTCTTGCTTTTCTGATGGCTAGATTGTGCCAAAAAAAGAGAGAACACTTGAGTTTAAGGCTTGGATTTATCTGGCTTTCAAGGAGGGGCTTTGGCAAGATGTACACTCCTCTGTTGGGAAATGAACAGTTTTAAGCATTCTGAAGAAAGAGAAGTAAGTTAAAAGTGGGCCAAAACTTTTACAATTAATGCAAAGGCAGACACTACTTTTAAGATGAAAACAGAAACAAATTTTAGGGAAAACAAAGAATTCTATCTAGAAAAGGATAACAATATTCTAAAATTTAAAATCTAATTTGAAAATGTCCTGAAAGTTTCCTAAATTGTTGTTGAACAGATTAAGGGCAACTTAGTTCCAAGGAGAACAATTGTGGGCTTTATTTTATGGTTTTCTTTTGTGGATTTCATTCTGAAGTGCTGCTGAGTTTTTGCTTTGCTAGGCCAACTTGGGATTGACATAAATATAATGCCTCTATCCTCTTCTGTGTTTATGCCTAATGAGTTTGTTTAACATAAAACTACCAATCCTCAGCTTTGCAAAAAAAAAAAAAAACCTAACACAGATCTTCTTGTCCTTAAAGATTTTATGTATAGGGTGGTCCAGGTCTAACTATGCAACCTTTAATGCAATGCAATAATTGCATAATTAGATCTGGACCACCCTGTACAGGTGCATCTCAATAAATGAAAATATCACTGAAAAGTTCATTTATTTCAGTAATTCAATTAAAAAAGTGAAACTCATATATTATATAGATTCATTACACACAGAGTGATATATTTCAAGCATTTATTTCTTTTCATTTTGCTGATTATGGCTTACTGCGGTGGGTTGGCACCCTGCCCAGGATTGGTTCCCTGCCTTGTGCCCTGTGTTGGCTGGGATTGGCTCCAGCAGACCCCCGTGACCCTGTGTTTGGATTCAGCGGGTTGGAAAATGGACGGATGGATGGATGGATGATTATGGCTTATAGCTAATAAAAACCTAAAATTCTGTATCTCAGAAAATTAGAATATTGTGAAAAAGTTCAATATTGTAGACTCATAGTGTCACACTCCACTTAGCTAATTAACCCAAAACGCCTGCAAAGGTGTCCTGAGCTTTTAAATGGTCTATCAGACTGGTTCAGTAGGCCACACAATAATGGGGAAGACTGCTGACTTGACAATTGTCCAGAAGACAGTCATTGATGCACTCCACAAGGAGGGTAAGCCACAAAAGGTCAGAGAGTGCTGTGTCCAAGCATATTAATGGAAAGTTGAGTGGAAGGAAAAAATGTGTCAGAAAAAGGCGCACAAACAACAGGGACAACTGCAGCCTTGAGAGGATTGTGAAGCAATGTGAAGCAAAACTATCCGGGACATGGGCTACAACTGTCGCATTCCTTGTGCCAAGCTACTCCTGAACCAGAGACAACGTCAGAAGCGTCTCACCTGGGCTAAGGAGAAAATGGGCTGGACTGTTGCTCAGTGGTCCAAAGTAAATTTTGCATTTTATTTGGAAATCAAGATCCCAGAGTCTGGAGGAAGAGTGGAGAGGCACAGAGTCCAAGTTGCTTGAGGTCCAGTGTGAAGTTTCCACAGTCAGTGATGATTTAGGGAACTATTTCATCTGCTGGTGTTGGTCCACTGTGTTTTATCAAGTCGAAAGTCAGTGCAGCTGTCTACCAGGAAATGTTAGGGCACTTCATGCTTCCCTCTGCTGACAAGCTTTATGGAGATGCTGATTTCATTTTCTAGCAGGACTTGGCACCTGTCCACACTGCCAAAAGTACCAATACCTGGTTTAATGACCATGGTATCACTGTGTTTGATTGGTCAGCAAACTCACCTGACCTAAACCCCCTCAAGAGGAAGATGAGAGACACCAGACCCAACAATGCAGACGAGCTGAAGGCCGCTATCAAAGCATCCTGGACTTCCATAAAGCCGCAGCAGTGCCACAGGCTGATCGCCTCCATGCCATGCCGCATTGATGCAGTAATTCATGCAAAAGGAGTCCCGATCAAGTATTGAGTGAGTACATGGACATACCTTTCACTAGGCCAACATTTCTGTATTAAAAATAATATTTCTTATTGGTGTTATGTAATATACTAATTTTCTGAGATACTGAATTTTGAGTTTTCATTACCTGTAAGCCATAATCAGCAAAATGAAAAGAAATAAATGCTTGAAATATATCACTCTGTGTAATGAATCTATATAATATATATGTTTCACTTTTTAAACTGAATTACTGAAATAAATTAACTTTTCGATGATATTCTAATTTATTGAGATGCACCTGTACTTGTTGGCCTTTTTGCAACATTTACACCAAAAATAATATTTTTCACTAAGTACATGATCTTTTATTTTTTGTATTGACTCATTTAAGCTTGTGTGCTGTCAGTCCCTCAAGTTTAACCTGCTCATGCAACAGACAAACGTTAATCTACTGGCTGAAGATGAAGATGAAAATTAATTCAACTGTGTGAAAAAAATAACTTTTTAGCTGTTAATGTTTCCTCAGCTCATAAATAATAACAAATACTGAACAGACAGAATACTGCATTTTTATTGCTCTTTTAATATTTAAACTTTAAATAAAGTTTTTTAAATATTCATACAGTATGTACCCTGACAAAAATATAATATGATTTCATAACATTAATATTTGCTTTAAATACAGTAAGCTCCTCACTACATGACACATCATTGGGCACTCCTGGGGCAGCTCCTTTTGTCAAGCCTCAATGTATTTGATTTCTCTTTTCCTTACTTACAGTGCTTGACTGCTGTGTTTCTTTCTGCACTCCTTTCTTGACAATGCTTTGCCCAGCTGTATAAAGACTCTGCTGTTCATACTGACTTCTTCTTTATTACTTCATATTTTGATACACACTGTCATCTTTCCTTCCTTCCAGCTTACTCTCTGTTCAGCCTACATATAACTGATGAAATGGTCTGTCAGAAGAAAAAATCATTTGTGCTCTTGTCTAATTTAAAGTCCCTTCTGAACCCTACTGTTGGTCTCAAAACATTGTCCATTATACCTGACAAATTTACTTCCTCACTCACTCCAAAAGGTGCCTAAACCTAAATGCAATTCTATGGTTCATAAAACTCCCTCTGTGTCACTTAATGGATCAAGGAAGACAATTCTTTATCTGTATTGACATCAGTCTAGAGATATGTTTAGGTAGCTTAGCACCCTGAGCCATCAGTAGCTCTTAAATGGGTGGGCATCCAAATCAGCTTCCCATTCTTTCAAAGAAGCAATACAGTCCCACACCTCCATGCTGAAGACCATGTGCTAACCTAGGAGTTAGGAAGAAGACTACTTGGATCATTCCACTAGTCTCTGACCTTGCCTTAGAAAACACTTCCCCATTTTCCCAGCTAGGGACCTTGTGGTGTTGCCAATGCAAGCTTACGACCTGTCATGAGTCCTCTTAGGCCCCTCTTCATGAATATGATCAAGATCAGGCAGTTCTAGCATTTGCTTGGCTGCTTGCTCCCTAAAATTTCAGGAAAATTTGATTAGACCCTAATCTGGCGATCACTCTTTCTTTCTTGCATTTGTGTCCTTGCCCTTATCAGTTCCATAATCTTCCAATACTGACATGTGCAGAACCTTTACCTCTGACTGTCTCTGTCTTATTTGATTGTGACAGTTTTCTGTAGGACCACCCTGTAATCCTCTTGCCAGTCAAGCACCCCTACACACACTCAATTCCTTGTTTGAGCACTTGTTGTCTCTAGAATTGAGTACTGCAGGGCTTAAAGCAACTAACATGCTACTTCTTTAACATACTTAGAATGTTGCTGCACAAGTACTACTCACTGCTTTCAAAGTGTTGTTGTTGTGAGGATCCAGTTCCAAACTCATTATCTTGATCTTCCCATACTCCCATACCGAAATATCCATCAAGGAGCTTCTGTTCTGCTTTGGAGTGCCTACTAACTGTCCATCCTGTGCTGCTTTCTAGTTCTTCTCCCCAAGCTGTTGAACGAGGTTCCCGTGACCATTCAAATAACTCGTATTCTACAAGTGTTCAAGCACTGCTAGCAGGCCCACATCTTCATAAACTGACTCAAGACTGCCTTTCTATCTACTGCTGTGCCCCCAGATATCGACAACATGGACTGATGTCATTCATAATCAACTAACTGTGCTTTTGTCATATTTTTTAGCTTATTATTTAGTACTAGGACTAACTGCAGTATTCCATTTGTAATGAAATCATTTAAACTTTGTTTTGCCATTATGAATATTAGAGACTTATAAAATACTTGAATTGAATATTTGTTTTTGAAATTTTAAAATGCCTTTTACTATTTGTCAAGCAATTTCAGCTATACTTTGCATGAAAAAATGCTATCCATCCATCCATCCATTGTCCAACCCGCTGAATCCGAACACAGGGTCACGGGGGTCTGCTGGAGCCAATCCCAGCCAACACAGGGCACAAGGCAGGGAACCAATCCCGGGCAGGGTGCCAACCCACCGCAGGACACACACAAACACACCCAGCACACACTAGGGCCAATTTAGAATCGCCAATCCACCTAACGTACATGTCTTTGGACTGTGGGAGGAAACCGGAGCGCCCGGAGGAAACCCACGCAGACACGGGGAGAACATGCAAACTCCACGCAGGGAGGACCTGGGAAGCGAACCCGGGTCTCCTAACTGCGAGGCAGCAGCACTACTACTGCGCCACAGTGCCGCCCGAAAAAATGCTATATAAATAATAAATGTTTCTTCCCAAACACACACATATACTGTAGGAATATTCTTTTTATAATGCCTTAGGTCATAATAATAATAATAATATAATAATAATACAGGAAGCAATCATAACCATAGAAAGTCTAGGATATATGATATTACCTTTAGTATGTCCTTTAATTCTAAACGAATTAGGTACAGTACTCAGTCATCAATGACTATACTTTGATTTATCTGTGAGATGATTTCAGTTGGCACCTGCAGTAACATTTTTTTGAGTTTACAGTACACAGGAAATACTGAAGAATCACTTATGGCCAAAACAAAACCTTGCCTAAATGTTCAAATGTCTATTTTTCTATTATATACTGTATTTGCCAACAACACTGATTAAAACTTTTTCAGTGTACTGTACCTGTTAATACACAACACAAAAGGAGCAGCTTTCATTTTCACTGCTAAGGATGAGTGTAATAGTACAATTGGTGAGGAATATCTCAAGAAAATAAAAAAAGGCAAAGTACACACACACACACACTATTTATTTATACTTTTCACTATATGAACTATAAGACAAATCTGCTTGAAACAAGGGTGGCATGGTGGCACAGTGGTAGCGCTGCTGCCTCGCATTAAGGAGACCTGGGTTCCCTTCCTCCTTGCGTGGAGCTTGCATGTTCTCCCTGTGTCTGCGTGGGTTTCCTCCCACAGTCCAAAGACATGCAGGTTAGGTGCACCGGTGATCCTAAATTGTCCCTAGTGTGTGTTTGGTGTGTGTGTGCCCTGTGGTGGGCTGGCACCCTGCCCGGGGTTTGTTTCCTGCCTTGTGCCCTGTGTTGGTTGGGAATGGCTCCAGCAGACCCCCATGACCCTGTAGTTAGGATATGCCGGGTTGGATAATGGATGGATGTTTGAAACAAAACTCACATTAAACAAAGGCTCCATATGAAAAAAGACATTAATTGATTATATTACATATGAAAAGCTAAGTGTACTCATAGTCATCCTTATGGCTTTACATATAAGACATAACTAATCATTCTGCCTTGTGAAGTCTCGAGATTAGATAAAACTAACTTCAGGTGTCAAACAAGACATCATAGATTTTACCTTGTTATTACTTACGTAACCCAAATGAACATGACACAGGTACAAAGAATCATGCAGTTCTTTTCTTCCAAAACTCCCAATTCAGTTAATTGTCATTATACACTAAAATACAATAAAAAGTAAGTGTTGTTTATCCCACTGCAGCTGAAACATTAAAATACAGGAACAGCACAACAGGCATACATAAACAAAGCAATAACATATAAATAAATTGCATGCAGTTTTAGTATGTAACCTTATCAAATTAAAAAAACATCAGATATACAGTCAGTCAGTATAATATGCACCAGACAGGCAAGTAACAGAGTATCACTGAATCAATGCAAAATGATTGGTAATATGGGTTCTTATATAATGGAGAGTTTGTCACAAGTCAAGCATGTAATTATGTGGGCGTATTTGAGAACTGAACAATATTTAACAAATTTTACCTGTATATAGAAATGTATTGTGAAAACAGCAAATTAAAGCTCCAGTAACAAGAACCTCCTATGATAATATATATGTATATAGGCCCCAGAATTTTAAATGCATATTTGTATATATCAGAATGATATAATTTAAATATGAAACATTATATTAGCAGGTACTGGTTGACAGCGCTATCTAATAATATATGGATTCATCTCACAAGGAACCACTCAGAGCTAGTTTCTAATTTTTGGTTGGTTCCCCCAGTTCTCCTTCTCTCATATCCCAAGGAACTTTGTGTCTGGTTAACTGCCAGCATTAATGAATGGGTTTGTATGGATGTGTTTGTGTATGTGAGTATGTCTTGCAGTTGACTGAGAGTCCCATTAATGTTTGGTTACTGTAATGGACCTGGTGCTGTTGGGAAAAGCCATACCAACCCACAAAACTAAATCTGGATCAGGCATGTTCAGTAAATGGAATTATGAATGACAAAACACGGGTGCAAGAAGAAACCTTCTGACATTGAATTCTCATTCTGGGATTTCTGATTATGACTCATTAATCCTTCCTTCAAAGAAACCCTATAAAGATGTAACATAATTCTCTCTCTACTCTTTGAGTACCACTAACAACATAGTATGGGATCCAGCCTGTATCACTGAATTATGGGTCACTGAGCTGTGTGTGACATTTTTAGAACCATAGAAAATGAAAGTATTTTTACTACTAGATCAGCATCATTCCTAAACCTCCAATTTTTTATATCCACAAGGTTATCAAGGAAACATACAATACAGGCAGCAGCTACTCCAGAGAATGTCACAGTTTCAGTATTTTTCACTATCATTTTTTAGCTGTGCAGTAAATGTGTTGATGCATCTGAGTATTCATTCTCTAAGTGGCTTATAAAGTGAGCCTCTCTTTCTGCAGAGAAATGATCATGTAATGGTCTCTCATACCAATCATCAGATGGATCAGTTTTTGAATCTATGCATTCATATTCTTTGCAGGAAATGTTCAGCATCAGGTTATTAAACTGTTCAAGCACTGAAATTCATGAGGTAAAAAATACCCTTACCAATTATGTCATGGAAGTACCTGTGGAATTTCAGAATTATTTAGAGACTAAATGGATCAGAAATATTATTGTAGTACTATAACTTGACAAAAAATCGTAAACTGCCAATGATTCAAAACGTTTAGTATAAGAAGTAAAGCTCATAGCAAAACTAAGTCAAACTTGAACTTAAGAGTTGTTTGAGCTGAAAGGCTAATGTAGGGAAGTCCGGAGGTAATAGAACCTTAAATGTAGATAAAGGTGGTAGGGTGCTCCAGGGTAGTATAAACCATTCCGTTTCATTTATTATATCAGTTTGGCTACCTATATTAGTGATGCTGCCTAGTAATAAAAAGCAACTAAAAGTGCCATAACAAAATGGCAAGTTTTGTGTAGAATGTATTTAAGTGACTGTGATATTTGCCCGGACACCACCAGTTAGACACCGCATCTTTATCAAGAATGCCTTTTATTTTGTCTTCCACAACAACACAAGTCACAATCCCGCACACCAACACAGTGCCTCTAGCCCCAGTCACCTTTCTCCTGGGCCTTCTCTCTCCTTGTCCCTGGGCCACCTGCACTTTCTCTCCAGGAGCTTCGTCCTGCTCCTGCTCCCGACTCCAGCTCACTGACAGGTGGGAGACGGCTCCCTTTATCCTCACCCGGATGAGCTCCAGGTGCTCTACCTGACGTCACGTCCTGGTGTGGCGGAAGCATCAGGAGAGCACCCAGAAGCACTCCGGGTGACCCTGGAAGGATCGTCCTCCATGGGTATGGCGGAAGTGTATAAGTCCCGGGCTCCATGAGGCTCAGGGCACCCCCTGGCGGCGACCAGAGGCCCCAGCGGTCTTGAGTCTCCCTGCTCCCCTTCCATGGGCCTCTTCTACTCCAGGGCGGTTGCCCCCTTGTGGCCATAACCCAGTCCTTCCAAGTGTCCCGGCCGGGTCTGACCCCCAGCCGTGTACCACAGTGACATATGACATCAAAGGGAAAAATCAAAGAAGGAAGTAATTTTGGAATTAATGCACTACCTTCGAAAATTTATCATGGAGCAAAATCACCGATAGGGTGACACTTTTGTAAGGAAAACACATCACTTCAATACACATACTGAAAAAAGACAGCTCCAGGAAGACAGTTCTAAAAACAACTGACACAAATTAAGAATTTTTCACTTGAGACATTGCTCTTCTGCTAACACCACCTGATTATCATTGAATAGAGTGTTCGAGCATTATCTCAACCTAACAATTCACTACTCTGACAGAAAATGGAAACTGCCAAAAGCAACTCTTTAAAATATACTGTATTTTTTTCAATGATCAGATTATTGTTCAGGGTCTCAAAAAACACATTATCAGCCAGGAAGCTACAAGAAGCCTAGCCAGTGTGTCACAAAAAATAGTGGAAGTAATATGGTCAAATTGTTTGTCTTAATGAGATGGACCCTGTAACCCTTCTTTGAATAACAACCATCTTGTTATTGGTAGGACTATATATTTTCTGAACTGGATGAATGATTTATGCAGTCATTTTTTGAACAGAGTACAGTATTTCAAAACAGGAGTCAGGGAGAAAGCACAAAGCAGAACTTAACCCATCAGAAAACAAGTCCTGGATGGGATGCTAAGCCATTGCTGTACACAAAAATAATGAAAACAAGGAAAAAGGCTGCTCAGATCTATTGTACAGTTTTTTTAGAACTGCAATAATTAATTTAACCAAACTCAAAAGTTGTTAGAATAATGTTACATTTACTATCTAGATAGTGGCACATTCTTATCGGTATTAAAACTAGAAAAATGTGTGACATGAGCATACACTCTCTTGATCACAGTGCTTCAAACCTTACAAGAATGGCACAATATATTCTTTTAGGATTGTGTTGGGAAGGAGGAGGAGGAGGAGGTTAGGAGCACGCACTGATACAGTGGATTGCCACTGTAAGAAAAACTAAACTGACTTTCCATTATGAAATATCCATCCATCCATTATCCAACCCGCTATATCCTAACTACAGAGTCATGGGGGTCTGCTGGAGCCAATCCAAGCCAACACAGGGTGCAAGGCAGGAAACAAACCCCGAGCAGGGCGCCAGCCCACCGCAGGGCACACACACACACACCCAAACACCAAGGACACTTTAGAATCGTCAATGCACCTAACCTGCGTGTCTTCGAACTGTGGGAGGAAACCGGAGTACCTGGAGGAAACCCACGCAGACACGGGGAGAACATGCAAACTCCACGCAGGGAGGACCCTGGAAGCGAACCCAGGTCTCCTTACTGCGAGGGAGCAGCGCTACCACTGCACCACCATGCCACCATTATGAAATATTGAAAATTAAAATAACAGAATACAACAGCATATTCCGTCTTGAGAGGCGCTGTTATTTCTCTAGAATTATAAATAACAATGCTAGTAATCCCAGACTCTTATTCTCTATGATTGATCGTCTGCTAAATCCAGGTCACTCGATGGAGTGCCTCCAAAAAACTTCCAGTGAAACCTGTGAGGCTTTTGCTGTATTTTTTAATCAAAAAATTAATGATACTAGAAATAATATAGTACATCTCCCCAATACTGAACCACTTAAACCCCGGTACTCCATTTTAAACAAATTAAATTCTTTCACCAGGATAGATTTATATAAAATAATTTCTCAACTGAGACCCTCCACCTGCGTCCTAGACCCAATACCAACAAGTTTTTTCGAAGAAGTATCGGGCGTGCTAATTGACAGTATTCTTGACATAGTAAACTCGTCATTAGATACGGGGGTCTTCCCAGACTGTCTTAAGACTGCTGTAGTTAAACCCCTGCTATTAGCAGACGAGAACTGCACAGAATTTATATCCAATCAAATCAGCTTCTTCCTAGAGACAAACACACCCTCAGAGGTTTCTGCAGGAACACGCTGGGAAACTCTAAAGGCCTTCTTAAGAGGACAGATTATTTCATATCTGTCCCACAGAAATAAATTAGAAACCAAGAAAGTGTCAGAGCTAAGAAGCGAAATTACTAGAATAGATGAAGAACAAGCCAGGCGTCCAAGTGAAGCTCTTCACAGGAAAAGGCAGGCCCTGCATACAGAACTCAACATCCTGACAACTAAAGAAACTAAACAACTTATTCATAAGTCAAAACATCATTACTATGAACACAGAGAAAAAGCTAATAAGCTTTTAGCTCAACAAATTCACAAACAAGAAGTTCGCAATGCAATACCAGTAATCACCAACACAAATGCAGAAGAAATCATTGACCATAAAAATATAATGCACACATTTAGAGATTATTATAAATCCTTATATTCTACTGAGTTCAAAGAAGACAACACACAATCTAATGCATTTCTAGATACATTACAGACACCACAAATAGATGCTTTAAGCGCTGAGGAACTGGATAAACCTCTGACGCTATCAGAATTACTAGATGCTATAAAGTCACTTCATAGCGGGAAATCAGCAGGCCCTGATGGTTACCCCGTAGAATTTTATAAGAATTTCTCCACTCACCTAGCTCCCCTCTTATTGGCAACATTTACAGAAGCTAGAGACAACCAAATACTACCTCAAACTTTTCGTCAAGCATTAATCACCGTCTTTCCTAAACAAAATAAGGACTTGTTACAATGTGCATCATACAGACCAATTTCACTCCTGAATAATGATGTTAAGATACTCTCAAAAATTCTAGCTAGAAGGATGGAGAAAGTGCTGCCTTCGGTAATATCATAGGATCAAACTGGATTTATTAAAGGCCGACACTTATCTTCCAATCTCCGACGCCTGTTTAATGTAATATATTCACCAGCAAAGTCAAACACCCCAGAGATATTACTATCATTAGACGCAGAAAAAGCATTTGATATGATTGTATGGAACTACCTTTTCACTGCATTGGAGAAATTTGGGTTTGGCCCGAATATTCATGCATGGATATACCAATCCAGAAGCTTCAGTTTGTATTAACAACTTTTGTTCAGACTACTTTAAGCTAGAACGTGGCACCAGACAAGGATGTCCCTTGTCACCACTGCTGTTTGCAATCACCATTGAACCACTGGCGGTTCACTGTCGAAATTCTGTCGAAGGACTGGAACAGAAAATTTCTCTATATGCAGATAACATGGTTTTATATATATCAGACCCAGAAAACACTGTGCCTGCAGTTTTAACAGCACTCACATAATTTCAAAAGATATCTGGTCTCAGAATTAATCTGAATAAAAGTATACTCTTTCCAGTGAATTCACGAGCATATAATATTAGATTGGACACCCTACCTTTTACCATAGCAGATCAGTTTAAATACTTAGGGGTAAATATCACAAGTAAACACAAAGCTCTTTATCAACAAAATTTTGGCGTCTGTATGGAAAAAATTAAGCAAGACTTGCATAGATGGTCAATCCTTCATCTTACTCTAGCCGGAAGAATTAACGTTGTTAAGATGAATATCCTTCCTAAACTTCTTTTTTTATTTCAAAACATTCCAATATATATCAATAAATCGTTTTTTAAGCAATTAGACTCAACAATAACCTCATTCATTTGGAACTCAAAACACCCACGTATCTGAAGAGCGACCCTACAAAGACCTCAGGCAGAAGGTGGCATGGCTTTACCTAATTTTCAGTTTTATTACTGGGCAGCAAACATACAAGCTATAAAAACCTGGACACAAATAAATGAACATACACAAGCCTGGTCCGCAATAGAAGTAAAATCCTGTAGTACTTCATTATATTCCCTGCTCTGTGCTCCAATAAATGCAAGTTATCGCAAATATTCTAATAACCCAATTGTGCTTTACTCACTCAGAATATGGAACCAACTTAGAAAGCATTTTAAGATGGAGAATCTTTTATCAGTGGCACCTCTGCAAGAGAGCCACCTCTTTCAACCCTCGCAAACATATCCAGTTTTTAATACCTAGAAAAGATTTGGGATTAAAATGCTCAGAGATCTTTATATAGACAACATATTTGCATCCTTTGAACAATTACGTTCCAACTTCAACCTCCCAGCTACACATTTCTTTCACTATCTTCAAATTAGAAACTTTGTTAAACAGAAGCTGCCTGCTTTTCCTCACCTCGTGCCCTCCACCATGCTGGAAAAAATACTGCTCAGTTTCGAGGAATTAGACACTATTTCCGCATTATATAAAATCTTATTAGAGTCCCTACCTTTCAAAGACCCAAGAGGACATTGGGAAAATGATCTCTTAAATAATATATCAGAAAAGGAGTGGAAGGTAGCAAAGCAGAGGATTCACTCGAGCTCCATATGTGCAAAGCATAGAATTATTCAACTCAAAATTATATATCGAGCTCATCTGTCTCGCTTAAAACTGTCCAAAATGTTTCCAGGGCAAGATCCAACCTGCGAACGCTGCATCCAAGCTCCTGCCTCACTGGGTCACATGTTTTGGTCCTGCACCAAATTAACATCATTTTGGACCAAAATTTTTAAGTGCCTTTCAGACAGCCTTGGGGTCACAATCCCTCCTAACCCATTAACAGCTGTGTTCGGTGTTCTTCCAGATGGACTTGAAGTGGAGAAGGACAAGCAAACAGTGATTGCATTCACTACACTTTTGGCACACAGACTTATTTTGTTAAATTGGAAGAATCCTAACTCTCCTCTGATAAGTCAGTGGGAAACCGATGTTTTATATTATTTGAAATTGGAAAAAATCAAATTCTCAGTTAGAGGATCCGTACAGATTTTTTTCAAAACCTGTCAGGATCTAATCAATAATATTTTAGAATAAGAGAAATAATAATTATTATTTATTTCCCTTCTCCATTTTTTTTTATTTACCTATATATATTTCTTCCTTTCTTTTGTTTATTTTTGCCCTATTAAAAAGCCTTAAGCAATTCTCCTTTGGCTAAGCTCTCCTTCTCAAGGGTGGGGTCTGATTTGTATTCAATTCTTTTTTGTTAGAAATGAATCTATATGTATGGAATGATTACAATAAAACTAATAAATTAAAAATTAAAAAAAAAACTCTGCTAAAGAAAAATAATCTTAACTTCTCTGCTTTTGAAAATTTTAGACCTATTTCTAACCTGCCTTTCTTAAGTAAAATTCTAGAGAAGGCAGTCATTATGCAGCTTAATGATCACCTCAATAAACATGATATTCTTGATAAGTTTCAGTCGGGTTTCAGAACAAATCACAGTACAGAAATTGCGCTCGTTAAAGTAGTAAATGACTTGCGGGTAAATGCAGACAGAGTCCATTTATCTGTTCTCATCCTCTTAGATCTGAGTGCCGCATTCAATACCATTGATCACAATATTCTTAGAAATCACCTTAGTCAATGGGTGGGTGGGTGGGACTCTCTGGCAGTGTCTTAAATTGGTTTGAGTCTTACCTGGCAGGTAGAAAATTCTTTGTAAGTTGTGGTAATTATACTTCAAAGACCCATGATATTCTATATGGTGTTCCACAAGGCTCTATCTTGGGTCCACTGCTCTTTTGGATTTACATGCTTCCGTTAGGTCAGATTATCTCTGGGCATAACGTGAGCTACCACAGCTATGCTGATGACACACAACTGTATTTATCAATAGCACCTGACGACCCCGACTCTCTTGATTCACTGACACAATGTCTTACTTGTGTTTCTGAATGGATGAGTAGTAATTTTCTCAAACTAAATAAAGAAAAAATAGAAATTTTTGTGATTGGCAATAATGGATATAATGAGGTTATTAGAAATAAACTAGATGCATTAGGATAACGGAGTACTGGGGCTTAAGAGGATGCGCAGTGTTGGGGAGACATACTATATCTTTTCTAATATCATTAATTTTTTGATTGAAAGATACAGCAATAGCCTCACAAGTTTCACTGGAAGTATTCTGGAGGCATTCCATTGAGTTAGCTGGGTTTAGCAGACGATTAATCATAGAGAATAAGACTCTGGGATTACTAGCATTGTTATTTATAATTCTAGAGAAATAGCAGCGCCTCTCAAGACGGACTGTGTTATTGTATTTTGTTATTATAACCTTCAATATCTCATAGTGGATAGTTTAGTTTTTCTCCATTTACGGTCAGCTCTCTGGCATGTTCACTTTAAATCAGACACTCTTTGGGTGTTCCACGGTATAACAATGCTAGAAGATTTTTTAACTGTCTTTTCAGGTGCGACTATGTCAGCAGCAGCTCTCACCTTAGTATTACATTTTTCCACCTTACTATTTACATTATCCTCGCTATTGTAGTTAGCACTACAAATGGACTGGTTGCTTAGAATGTTTGTAAATTTTGAAGCTGCTGATGAATCAAATAAGCATTTTTTAACAATATGCTTCTCGTGAATGTTTTCTATCATTATTTCTATATTAAATAGTAAAAGAAAATGGTCCGATAGACCAATATCAATGATCTGCTTCACATCAACTTTCAGTCCTTTAGTAATTACTAAGTCTAATGTATGACCTGCTTTATGTGCAGGCTGATTAATGAGCTGTCTCAAATCAAAAGAGTCCAGGAGGTTCATAAATTCTTTTACTTTTGGGTCACACTGTTTATCGATATGAAAGTTAAAGTCACCGACTGTTAGGAACGTGTTATATTTCATAATTATAATTGACTCCAAGTCTCAGAATTTCTCAAAGAAAAATTTTTATTTAGGAGGTCTATACATGGATAATACTAGAAAACTGAGAAACTCCATGAATAACAATGGCAACATATTCAAAGGACTTGAATTTACCAAAATGGACATCTTTACACTTTAACCGGCTCGAGGTAAGACGGAGGTAAAGAACTTAGGGGTAACTATTGACTCTGACCTGAATTTTAAATCACATATTAATCAGATTACTAGGACAGCATTTTTCCACTTAAGAAATATAGCAAAAGTTAGACCCCTTATAACATTGCAAGATGCTGAGAAATTAATCCACACTTTTGTTTTCAGTCGATTAGATTACTGTAACGCTCTCCTCTCAGGACTACCCAAAAAAGACATCAATCGATTGCAACTATTGCAGAATGCAGCTGCTAGAATCTTAACTAGGAAAAGAAAATCTGAGCACATCTCTCCAGTTTTGATGTCACTACATTGGTTACCTGTGTCATTTAGAATTGACTTTAAAATCCTGCTTATAGTTTATAAAGCCTTAAATAATCTCGCTCCATCTTATATTTCGGAATGTCTTACACCTTACACTCAAATTGTAACCTTAGATCTTCAAATGAGTGTCTGCTTAGAATTCCAAGAGCTAAACTTAAAAGAAGTGGAGAGGCGGCCTTCTGCTGTTATGCACCTAAAATCTGGAATAGCTTGCCAATAGCAATTCGCCAGGCTAATACAGTGGAGCATTTTAAAAAACTGCTGAAAACACATTACTTTAACATGGCTTTCTCATAGCTTCATCTTAGTTTAATCCTAATGCTCTGTATATTCAATTAATTATCATTATTATTCATGGTATTCATATTCAAAATCCGTACTAACCCCTACTTTCTCTTTTGTTCTTTTTCCGGTTTTCTGGGGTGGCGACCTGCACCACCACCACCTGATCAAAGCACCGTGATGTCCCTACATTGATGGATTAAAGGCCAGAAGTCAACATGACCGTCATCATCAAGTTCTTCCATGAGAACCCTGAATACAATGAGGACTGATCATTTATGTTAGGTAGAATGCCTAGAGGGGGCTGGGTGGTCTTGTGGCATGGAACCCCTACAGATTTAATTTTTTTTCTCCAGCCGTTTGGAGTTTTTTTGTTTTTTCTGTCCTCCCTGGCTATTGGACCTTACTTTTATTCTATGTTAATTAGTGTTCCCTTGTTTTAATTCTGATTTATTTAGTCTTTTTTCTCTTTTTTATCATGTAAAGCACTTTGAGCTGCATTATTTGCATGAAAATGTGCTATATAAATAAATGTTGTTGTTGTTGCCACACCCACTACATGACAAACCAATTCAGGATCCAGGATCCAGATAGGACCCGAGTGTTGGGGAATACAAAATAATTACATTTTTATAGTTACATGATTTAAAATA
Organism: Erpetoichthys calabaricus; assembly: GCF_900747795.2. Classification (NCBI taxonomy): domain Eukaryota; kingdom Metazoa; phylum Chordata; class Cladistia; order Polypteriformes; family Polypteridae; genus Erpetoichthys; species Erpetoichthys calabaricus. The sequence continues at coordinate 49,721,004 of NC_041403.2, forward strand.
ATTATTAAAAACAAATATGTAATAGAATTGTGTGAAAATGGCATTTAAAAAATCATCTAATTTTCACTCTAGCACAGTGTGAAAGATCCTCATATTGAATATGCAATTGGTATATGCAAAAAGTGGAGCAATTTCACAGCAGCACAGGCAGAATTTGGGATACCTACTGACCAGCTTATGCCAGAATCAAACATTGGGTGAGGATCATGACAGAAAGGTTTTAAAGAATTCTGAAGAAAGGTAAAACAACTATGAAAATTCCAGCCTTGGACAAAATAGCAGACCAAGTTCCTCACTGAGATATATGATGATCCCAGCTTGGATAAACTACTGTATATGGCAGCATTTATGGTCACAGGTTCAGTACTATATACACTGCATAACATAACACAGTAAACACAAAATGGTTTTCATGTATACATTTTACAGAATAAGAAGAAATAATTGAGATGTTTATTCCTTCTTTTTGCTGTGTTCAAAGTAGTTTCACAGATTACTCATTAACAATTTTGATTTAAGATCATGAGTACATAATTATGTATTTTAGCTTCAGAAGGAAAACAAAAAACTATTTACGTATCTAGGAAAAAGATAAATAAAAAACATATCACCCAACATATTTATATATCCCTATAAGTCATATTGTCATTCTCTATCAGACATACAAATGACAGGAGGAAAAAAGTTAAAGGTTATTTCGACACTGAAAAGTAAAAAAAGTTAAAGGCACAACATTTTGGCTGTGAAGGTGTGCAACTGAAAAGGAAAAAGAAAAAAAAATATCTATAGGGGGAAGAACAGAACAAAGTCAGGGCAGAAGAAAGGAGAACAAGTTATGAGTAGGTGTGAAAACACTGCCATTATTAAAGATGAGCAACAATAACAACAACATTTATTTCTATAGCACATTTTCATACAAAGAATGTAGTTCAAAGTGCTCTAGAAAATGTCAAACAAATAGGTACAAGAAAAGAAAAACAAGTTAAATTAGGCAATGGAGAGAATAAAAAGTTAATCCGTCATCAAGACCGGAGGAAATATGTGATCCCAGGCTGAGAATAAGCGAAGTTTCTTCTGTTTCTCTTTGAAAAGTGTTCTTGAAGCCCTATAAAAAGAAACCAAACAGATCAGTGTGGCTGTGATCAAGGGATGTGAAGTGTTCTACAATCAGCTTTGTAATGTCTTTGATTTTAACGGCTCCAATATGCTACTTGAAACAGACTTCAAGTTACCTCACTGTTTTGCCTATGTAGATGTACAATTTATAAATAAAATTTTTAAACTGGGTAGAGGCCTGTTATTTAATATTGAATTTACCAGAGGTACCACATACAAGGGTATTATTGGTGGCACATTTGCAAGAGTTACAGTGTCTCCTGTTACAACTCAAGGATTCTGGAAAGGAATGTGGCTCTCTTCTGTGAAGTGAGCTCTGGACAAGCAGTTTCTGTTGGTTAAATGGTCAATGAAGGAGATCTAGGGAGAGTTAGGAAAAAGGCTCCTGTGGAAGGATCAGTTAGCAAAATTAGAAAAGTTTTATTTGATGACCTATGGAAGAGGGAGAGTGTTGGGTTGAAATGGGTAGATCAAAAAGATGTTGGTTTCATTATAGGGGTTCCTCTTAGAATGGATTAATTGAGTGCCCAGTCCATAATATGGGAAGGGTATCCTCTATCATTGAATAAAGTCCTCATTCTGAGTGCTTCATTACATATGTTAATCTCATCACTGCAGAAATGACAGAGTCTAAGAGCTGTGCTAAAAGTAAGAGTTTTTAGAAACCCAGAGATGGAAGGAACTATAGAGGACATAAAATATTTGACAAATGAAAGGAGACCATTTAGTCCATCAAGCCTGTTTGTTTAACTAATACCTAAGTTGTCCCAGTATCTCATCCAGATTTTTCCTAAAGGTTATCAAGATTTCTGCTTCCAAAATATGTCTTGGTAGTTTCTTCCAGAGTCGCACAACTCTTTGTGTAAATAAGTGCTTCCTGACTTCAGTTTTAAATGCACTTCCCCTTTATTTCCAATCATGTCCTCGAGTACATGATTCACCCTTAAGACAATAGAAGGGTTGCTGGATCTACTTTATCAATGCCGTTGAGGATTTTAAATACCTGGATTAGGTCCACACGCAGTTTCCTCTGCTTGAGACTAAACAGTTTTAATTCTTCAGTGTTTCAGAATAGGACATGTCCTTCAATCCTGGGATGCACATGGTTGCTGTCCTCTGCACACCTTCAAGTGCTGCTATATATTTCTTGTACCATGGTGACCAGGGGCCTCATGCATAATGCCGTGCGTAGAACTCACACTATAACATGGCATAAGCACAAAAGCAGGAATGTGCGTACGCACAGAAAAATCCAGATGCAGGAATCTGTACGTACACAAACTTCCACGTTCTTCCGCTACATAAATTCCGATCAGCGTGAAAAGTAACGCACGTGCACGCGCCTTCTGTCCCGCCCCAACTCCTCCCAGAATTACGACTCTTTGAATATGCAAATCAATATAAATAGCCCTTAAGCTCAGCCTTCTGTGAAAAGACAATGGGAAAAGCACGGGGGAAAATGTAAGAATTTCAGTGAATACCAAATGGAGGCAAAGGAAAAACGTACTATTTGTTGGTTTAAACAGTGGTATAATCAACAAAATGAAGTTGATCAAGTGACAGAGTGTCGGAGAAACTCAAAAGCTCAAGTTCACAAAGTCACACAGTACCCGAAATAAAAAAGAAATCACATATCAAAGTCACCATGAAAAGGCAGGTCGTAGTCCACCGTCTGAGTGTCAAATGAAAGCTTATTAGGGTGCAGACAAAAAAAATAGGCACACAGTGGGAAAAAAGCACGAAATGTCAACTTTAATCTCGAAATTTCCACTTTAATCACGTAGTTTATTTTGCCATTAAAGTAGAACATCATAAACTTCATCTTAAAATCGTTTAATTTACTAGTTTCTCAAATCCCATTGTAACTAAAGTAGCACATTAAATGCTTTGTTCTGTATTTGATCTTCTATGTGCTCTGTGTGTGAATCACTACCTGCTTCTTAAACGGGCTTTCTTTTTCTCCGACAGGACACAGAATCCATTACATTCATAATATTACAGCTCTCTGAATAATTAAAATACTGAGATATATACGTGATATATTTTTCATGATGATAGGAGTTAAAGCACGTTATTAAACATGGGAACACGGTGGCGCAGTGCTTGTTCATGTCTCACGCAAGAGGCTTGCTGCGCCATGCACGACCTTCGATGAAATAATTTATTGCAGCAGTACTGTCTCTTTCAAACGTACTAACCTCCAATTCCTGTCCTTACTTTTCTTTCTCCAAATATCCAATCGCCACACAATCAGCTCTGTAATAGACGTGAAGCCATCTGTAAGCTTAGAACGCTGATTCTTCAAAACTTTTAAGGAACATTGAAATATCTTCGTAGTACATGTTTAATTATTATATCCGTCTATCCTTCCAGTGTCGCGTCAGCACGAGCAAGAATACAACGCAATGCAGGAACAATCCATGAACTAGCTAGCGCTGCGGCACCGTGTCCTCGCATGTTTAATTATTAATAATACAGATTATTTAAATGAAGTTAAAGTTTTATCTGTATAATATAATCAACATATTTTGCTGCATTTCATCTTAAAAATGATATCGTCATCATATGTAAATACGCGCTTTATAAAGTGGCGCAGGTTGTGCAATATTATAACTGTAGTGCAAGTTTACAGTGAGGTGATTGTACTTATAAGTCCAAACACTTCTACAAGGAGCACTTGATGGACTGATTGAGTGCGTGTATAGTTCTTGGGATGAAACTTTTTCTGAACTGTGACTTGATACAGGAAAGCTTTGAAGCGTTTTGCCGTGGCTGAGGCAGCATCTGCTTCATGCTGTATACCGATAATTCTCTTTGCAATCAGCTGCTGTTGTGATTCCCCACTCAGATACAGTGATATAAATACTCCGAGTGGTGCAGTGAGAGTAATATGGAAAAAGATGATCTGCTGTGGCAACCCTTAACGGGAGCAGCTGAAAGAAGAAGAAGATGCAGTGAGAGTAACAATGCTGAAGCAGTTATGGTATTTGGAATACTATGGCTATTCCCTGGACCATTATATTGCTGCAGGTTAATTACAATCAGATGCATTACACTAATAAACAATATGCAGTTAATTTCAGTGTATTTATAAAGCCACATCAGGAATGTGGATCTAAGAATGAAAGGGTGACCACACAGTAACAGTAGCACTGCTTTGACGCTGGGTGCCGCCAGTCTACAAAACCGAGCGGAGAAATTGCATACGCCAGGGCATGAGGTACCGTGGAAAAGTGCGTGGCTTTATGCCAAGTTTAGGTTTTATACATCGCGATTTGAGCGTGGAAACGTTCGTATGCAACATTTCTTTGCATATGCACCGTTTATACATGAGGCCCCAGGACAACCTTCAGAACTGGGTGAACACTTGGAAAATGCAGTTTAATGTAGAAAAGTGCAAAATGCTACACATGAGCAAAAGGAAAATAAATTCTAAATACAAGATGGGAGACACTGTCATAGAGGACGTAACCTCTGAAAAGGATTTATGGGTATATGTTGACTCAAACTTTTCACTGACTAAGCAATGCATGGAAGCAATTAAAAATGCCAATAAAATGATAGGTTACTGTATATCGTAAAAACTGTTGAATTTAAATCAAGGGACATTATGCTTAAACTATATAATGAACTGCATCTGGAGTATTGTGTACAGTTCTGTGGCCTCATGTATAAATGGTGCGTATGCACAGAAATGTTGCGTACGAATGTTTTCACGCTCAAATCGTGATGTATAAAACCTAAACTTGGCATAAAGCCACGCATTTTTCCACGGTCCCTCATGCCCTGGCGTACACAATTTCTCCGCTCGGTTTTGCAGACTGCCGGCACCCAGCGTCAAAGCAGTGCTACTGTTCCTGTGTGGTCACCCTTTCTTTCTTAGACCCACATTCCTGACGCGGCTTTATAAATACACTGAAACTAAGTGCATATTGTTTATTAGTGTAATGCATCTGATTGTAATTAACCTGCAGCAATATAATGTGTCCAGGGAATAGCCATAGTATTCCAAATACCATAACTGCCTTAGCGTTGTTACTCTCAATGCATCTTCTTCTTCTTTCAGCTGCTCCCGTTAAGGGTTGCCACAGCAGATCATCTTTTTCCATATTACTCTCACTGCACCACTCGGAGTATTTATATCACTGTATCTGAGTGGGGAATCACAGCAGCAGCTGATCGGAAAGAGAATTATCGTATACAGCATGAAGCAGACGCTGACTCAGCCACGGCAAAATGTTTCAGAGACTTCCCTGTATGGACTTTGCGGTTTAGAAAAAGTTTCATCCCAAGAACTATAAACACACTAAATCAGTCCATCAAGTGCTCCTTGTAGAACTGTTTGGACTTATAAGTACAATCACCTCACTGTAAACTTGCACTACAGTTATAATATTGCGCAACCTGCGCCACTTTATAAAGCGCATATTTACATATGATGACAATATCATTTTTAAGATGAAATGCAGCAAAATATGTTGATTATATTATACAGATAAAACTTTAACTTCATTTAAATAATCTGTATTGTTAATAATTAAACATGTGAGGACACGGTGCCGCAGCGCTAGCTAGTTCATGGATTGTTCCTGCATTGCGTTGTATTCTTGCTCGTGCTGACGCGACACTGGAAGGATAGACGGATAGAATAATTAAACATGTACTACGAAGATATTTCAATGTTCCTTAAAAGTTTTGAAGAATCGTCGTTCTAAGCTTACAGATGGCTTCACGTCTATTACAGAGCTGACTGTGTGGCGATTGGGTATTTGGAGAAAGAAAAGTAAGGACAGGAATTGGAGGTTAATACGTTTGAAAGAGACAGTACTGCTGCGATAAATTATTTCATCGAAGGTCGCGCACGGCACAGCAAGCCTCTTCCGTGAGACATGAACAAGCAATGCGCCATTGTGTTCCCATGTTTAATAACATGCTTTAACTCCTATCATCATGTAAAAGATATCACGTATACATCTCAGTATTTTAATTATTCAGAGAGCTGTAATATCACGAATGTAATGGATTCTGTGTCCTGTCGGAGAAAAAGAAAGCCCGTTTAAGAATCAGGTAGTGATTCACACACAGAGCACATAGAAGATCAAATACAGAACAAAGCATTTAATGTGCTACTTTAGTTACAATGGGATTTGAGAAACTAGTAAATTAAACGATTTTAAGATGAAGTTTATGATGTTCTACTTTAATGGCAAAATAAACTACGTGATTAAAGTGGAAATTTCGAGATTAAAGTTGACATTTCGTGCTTTTTTCCCACTGTGTGCCTATTTTTTTTGTCTATACCTTAGTAAGCTTTCATATGACACTCAGACGGTGGGCTACGACTTGCCTTTTCATAGCGACTTTGATATGTGATTTCTTTTTTATTTCGGGCACTGTGTGACTTTGTGAACTTGAGCTTTCGAGATTCTCCGACACTCTGTCACTTTTGATCAACTTCATTTTGTTGATTATACCACTGTTTAAACCAACAAATAGTACGTTTTTCCTTTGCCTCCATTTGGTATTCGCTGAAATTCTTATATTTTCCCCCGTGCTTTTCCCATTGTCTTTTCACAGAAAGCTGAGCTTAAGGGCTATTTATATTGATTTGCATATTCAAAGAGGCGTAATTCTGGGAGGAGTTGGGGCGGGACAGAAGGCGCGTGCACATGCGTTACTTTTCACGCTGATCGGAATTTATGTAGCGGAAGAACGTGGAAGTTTGTGTACGTACAGATTCCTGCATCTGGATTTTTCTGTGCGTACGCACATTCCTGCTTTTGTGCTTATGCCATGTTATAGTGTGAGTTCTACGCTCTGCATTATGCATGAGGCCCCAGGGGCCTCATGTATAAACGGTGCGTACGCACAGAAATGTTGCGTACAAACATTTCCACGCTCAAATCGCGATGTATAAAACCTAAACTTGGCGTAAAGCCACGCACATTTCCACGGTACCTCATACCCTGACGTACGCAATTTCTCCGCTCGGTTTTGCAGACTGGCGGCACCCAGCGTCAAAGCAGTGCTACTGTTCCTGTGTGGTTACCCTTTCTTTCTTAGACCCACATTCCTGACTCGGCTTTATAAATACACTGAAATTAACTGCATATTGTTTATTAGTGTAATGCATCTGATTGTAATTAACCTGCAGCAATATAATGGTCCAGGGAATAGCCATAGTATTCCAAATACCATAACTGCTTTAGCATTGTTACGCTCACTGCATCTTCTTCTTCTTTTAGCTGCTCCCGTTAAGGGTTGCCACAGCGGATCATCTTTTTCCATATTACTCTCACTGCACCACTCGGAGTATGTATATCACTGTATCTGAGTGGGGAATCACAGCAGCAGCTGATCGGAAAGAGAATTATCAGTATACAGTTTCAAGCACACACTACCTCAGCCATGGCAAAACACGTCAAAGTCTTTCCTGTACAGACCCCGCGTTTCAGAAACAGTTTCATCCTAAGAACTATAAACGCACTCAATCAAGTGCTCCTTGTAGAACTGTTTGTACTTATAAGTACAATTACTCCACTGTAAACTTGCACTACAGTTATAATATTGCACAACCTGCGCCACTTTATAAAGCGCGTATGATGACGATATCATTTTTAAGATGAAATGCAGCAAAATATGTTGCTTATAGTATACAGATAAAACTTTAACTTCATTTAATAATTTGTATTGTTTATAATTAAACATGTGAGGACACGGTGCCGCAGCGCTAGCTAGTTCATGGATAGCTCCTGCCTTGCGCTGTATTTTTGCTGGTGCTGACGCGACACTGGAAGGATAGACGGATAGAATAATTAAACATGTACTACGAAGATATTTCAATGTTCCTTAAAAGTTTTGAAGAATCGGCGTTCTAACCTTACAAATGGCTTCACGTCTATTACAGAGCTGATTGTGTGGTGATTGGGTATTTGGAGAAAGAAAAGTAAGGGCAGGAATTGGAGGTTAGTACGTTTGAAACAGACAGTACTTCTGTAATAAATTATTTCATCGAAGGTCGCGCATGGCGCAGCAAGCCTCTTGTGTGAGATATGAACAAGCACTGCGCCACCGTGTTCCCATGTTTAATAACATGTTTTCATTCCTATCATCATGAAAAAGATATCACGTAGACATCTCAGTATTTTAATTATTCAGAGAGCTGAAATATCACAAATGTAATGGATTATGTGTCCTGTCGGAGAAAGAGAAAGAACGGAAGCACGTAGTGATTCACACACATAGAGCACATAGAAGATCAAACACCGAACAAAGCATTTAACTAGTAAAATAAACGATTTTAAGATGAAGTTTATGATGTTCTACTTTAATGACAAAATAAACTACGTGATTAAAGTGGAAATTTCAAGATTAAAGTTGACATTTCGTGCTTTTTTCCCCACTGTGTGCCTATTTTTTTTCTCTGTACACTAATAAGCTTTCACATGACACTCAGATGGTCCGCTTTGAGTCGCTTTTTCACACCAACTTTGATATGTGACAACTTGTTTTTATTTCGGGCACTGTGCGACTTTGTGAACTTGAGCTTTTCTCCGTCACTATGTCACTTGATCAACTTTCTTTTGTTGATTATACCACAGTTTAAACCAACAAATAGTACGTTTTTCCTTTGCCTCCACTTGGTATTCGCTGAAATTCTTATATTTTCCCCCGAGCTTTTCCCATTGTCTTTTCACAGAAGGCTATTTATATTGATTTGCATATTCAAAGCGGCATAATTCTGGGAGGAGTTGGGGCGGGACAGAAGGCGCGTGCACGTGCGTTACTTTTCATGCTGATTGGGATTATTGTAGTGGAAGAACGTGAAAGTTTGCGTACGCACAGATTCTTGCATCTGGATTTTTCTGTGCGTACGCACATTCCCGCTTTGTGCTTACACCATGTTATAGTGTGAGTTCTACGCACGGCGTTATACATGAGGCCCCAGGTCTTTTTGAATTCTTTTTGCTGCTTCCTCAGTGTATGCCATCCCTCCAATGTTAGTGTCATCTGCAAATCTGACAAGTTTATTAACTAGAAGGCAACAATGTGAATCAGTAGGCTTGTAATAGAAAGAGTCTTTAAGTCCTGGAAAAATGATAATAAAGACTGATATCTAAAAGTGAAAGAATTGTGGTGGAAATGTTGACTGTAAACCGAGATGGATGTTAACTTTTAAAATCTGTAATGAATCTCTGTAGCAGGCTGCTGGAGCCTGATATATCTTTTGTATAGGTCTGGTAGAAAACTTACTTTGGAAGAAAACAAACACTTGTCCACCTATTTGAGCTTTGTTGGTATAGCTAGTTTACTTTTATAGTACCCATTGTAACTCCACTGACATGGTGAAAAAAGCTGTTATCAAAGGAGAATGCACTGGGAGTAAGGACCAGTTCTGCTAGTCTGAGTAGGGTGTTCGTGGGAGGACTTGGGACTGGACATCTGTTGAAAAGATAGTATGTTTTGTGAGTTTCAGGTGAACACTGTATTTGGTGGTGGGCAGCATTTAGGCTGGCCTTATGTCATCTCACTGTGTTAACACTACTTTCAAGCCACAAGATGACTCCTCATTTTTCATTTATATATATCTTCACCCTCAAGTGGTTCATCAGTTTTTTTATACGGTACACCAAATGGCCAAACATGCAGCCCAGAAGCAACCTCTGAGTGGCCCAGCCCATAGTCCCACCCAAAATACAGAGAAAAAATCAAGAAAAAGAAATTTTACAAGCCTTCTGAAAATCCTACATAAATTCCTACAGTAGTACAGACCATGAATGCAACACTCTGCATAGCCTAGCAACATTCAACTCACAATGCAGGGTGTTGTTGCGTGTTTAGAAGTGGTGGTAGTGGTCTATGATAGTGATTTTTTTTGTGACAGTACGCAGCAGTATGTTATACTGGCACCTCAGTCACGACAGTTGTTCGTGGCATTGACTACATATTAAATGATTCTATAATCAACTGTTTGCTGACTCTTAGTTGTATTCCAGTTTCATCAAGTGTGTGAAGATGTGGGTTCTTGCAAATTAATCTGATTGTTACTCTAATGAGAACCTTGTTACTGAATGTCACTGTCTCCGCAGTTCTCTTTCTATGATTGGTTAGCCCTCCACTTACATGCTTCGATCTTGCTGTCATGGGGATGATGATCAGCCATTGACACTTGAAGCAAACAGTGAATTAGAAAGGCTTCATTTGATTAAAACGTGCAAAAAGTTTGGAATTTTCTTTAAAACTCAATCAAATTAAGCACCAATTGCTTTGCGGGACTACTTAACTTTTTTGTAGAATTTTGTGCTCATTATTCACGTGTGGTTAATATTCTTTGATTTCGGAAATTCTATGTTTGTAATTTTATACTGTCAAGCACAATATTATGCAGTACAGTACACCTACGCAGGGGGCATAATGGTAGTGCTGCTGCCTCACAGGTTCATGTCCTGGGCCCTCCCTCCATGGAATTTGCAATAGCACTCTGAGTAGTGAGTAAAGAGCTATATAAATGTAAAGAATTATTATTATACTTGATGATTTGTCAATTTCAAATTTTAAACGCTATATTTGTTCACCAAATAAACAAAACATGTAGCACTAGGACTCTCTGCCCCTATATACCTTAACAGTACCTCAGACTTGATCCAAATGCAACGTATGCGTACCACCACCTTTTCGTTTACAGAAAAGACACTGCTAATTACACATGTGGTGACTTAAAACGAACATCACTTGTTTATCAATACATTCATTTCTGTTGGTTTAAAATTTGTTATTACCTGCTGCTTATGGGCCAGCGAAAATATCTGGCCCAGCTAAATTTCTTGATTTGAAAATCTGGCTCAACTGAATTTATAATTCAATAGCCCTGCTGTAGAATCTGCTAAACATGAACCTAAAATGGAATCGCCGCTTCAGTAAAATGGTTAAAAGGTGGGTCTATAGATTTTTTTTTAATATAGTAATATTGCCTCTATACGATATACTGGTTGAGAGCATGTCCAGAATTTATCAAGGGCTTACAGGAGTAGTAACCAGGGGCCATAAAAAGGGTTTTTCACAGCAAATTGGTTGGGTTTGAGGTGACCTTGTTTGTTGAATTATTTACTGAAAATTGACATACTTAAGCAATTTTTTTCTCTTTTTTTTACCCAGTGGCCCCCAGTGCAATGTGAATCTAGTGAGACACGTGTTGCTCAGTCCTGGGTGGCTCTAGGATAGATTACCATGGCAACAGCCAATGTGATCACTCCAAAACAATCAACTAATATGGCATTGTGGCAACATGGTAAATATTTTCTACTTTTTCATTTTACAATAAAATGGTAAACTAATGTTACTGTTAGATTTCTTGAAGTTGAAACCCCCTATTTGGACACATACTTCACTATTGAAAATCCACCCAGGAAAAGCTACAAAAATTTTTTAAAAGACTGCTAATGATAACAATAATGCTGATTCATTGACTTATAGGCTTCTAATAATGATATGAACTTGGAAGATGCAAAGGGAGACAGAGAGAAATAAAGGACTCGGGTATTGTGTTCTGCTGTTGTTATTTTGTTTTTCCTAGTTGTTTGGAGCTGTTTTCTTTAGCAAATTGTTCAGTTCAGAGAATTCATTTCAAAAAGACATTTCATCAGCTTCAAAGCTTTTACAGTTTCTTAGAGAAATAAACTTGCAGGACATTTCCCAAATATAGACATCACCTGTCATAAATGTGAATGGTGTGTGATCTTTCTCCATGCTCAGGCTAGTGAAGAATAGGCTCAGATCCACAATGGAACAGGAAAAACTGAATTGTCTGCCTCTGATGTCAAATGATTGTGATCTGGTTCGGAAAATGGATTTTAGTGATCTTATCAGGAACAATACTGCAAAGGAATCTAGAAAGGTACAATTTAGAAAAGCAAGCATTTGTCTGTGTTAATATACAAAATTACTTTGGCAGTATTTGATATTCCTCTTTTTATAGACCTTTACAATTGGGTTCTGTAGTAATAGTTGTTTTTTCAAACCTTGGTTTGTGATGGTTGCTTGTCATTGCTGCTGTAACAGACAATTAAAGATATAAGCTTTGATACAGCATACATCCACTCTTATAACTTACATAGAGTTTCTGTTCATCAGGTTTTTGCCATTCATTTTAAAGGTAAAAGTTTTGTCGTTTTAACTTTATATTGTTTGACCGTCAGACCCTGAAATTGATGTTTATAGCACTCATAGCATTCTGTGGAGGTGGGCCCCACACTCCTTAATCCGGTGTTCTGACATTTCATCATACTTTGTCAGAATAGCATAGTGCCTACCAAAGCACTAAATTTAAGGTTAGTGGGAGGGGCCCTGATGTTGGGATTAGACAGATTTACCCCTACCAAAGCACTAAATTTAAGGTTAGTGGGAGGGGCCCTGATGTTAAGATTAACGTTGTGCGCATGCGCATTACCCCACAGTATGCCATTCTGATAGGTATGCTGAAATGTCAGAGCACCCGGCCTGACTGAAAGTAGGTCGTTTCACATGTACAAAAAACACACTGAAAACTAGTAAGACATCAGAAGTAAAAACTAAGACTTCTAAGACTGAAAGAGAATATGCAAACACACTCAGCGGTCTTCTCCCCAAAACTGCATTCGCTTTTCTCAATAGGAGAGAAATGGAACAACTAATTTTTAAGAGAGCGAGAACATCTGTAACGCTGCTCGGCAGAGGAGAGATTGCACCTGCGACCTTATTCTATACAATTCCGCTGCTTAACTAGATGGGCACAAGGTCATATATAATAAACGCATGTTAAGTAGATCAATAAGTTTATGTCAATGATAACATCGTTTTAAAACTACAGTACATTATTATATTGAGCATCAAGCGTTGCGACCTTTTTTTGGTCATTTTAGTGAACTAAACTCCAGTTACATTAAATTAAAACATACAACTATTACTTATCTTATTTTTTCTTAAAGCCTTATACCGCATTATTGCCCTGTTTATAACACTTCTAAAGATACAAAAAGCCGGTATATTTATTCTTCTTAGTATCACATAAACGAATCACGGCAAGCGGCAGCAGCCATAGAGCACGCGCTCGCTCGCGAGAGGTGGGGGCAGAGTCGTGCCGCGCGCGGCGCGGTGGGATTGTGGGAATCGGCAACACTGAGAGCCAGGGGATAGAAAAATGGCGGCGGCCGAGTGTGCTGCAAACCAATTGCGGAAGTGAGGTAAGTGTTATTCGCCAGCTTTAAATACGTTTTTTTGAATTAAAGCTTTTCGAGGTATACTTCGAAAGTCACTCTACTTGAAACCAGAACTTTAACCAGGATTCCCTTTGAAAGGAAATGCTGATTTAGGCAGGAGTATGTCACCCTCCCTCCCTCTCTCTCCTTTTCTCTAAACGTGTGCGTGTGTGTCTGCTTTGGGGAAAGTTGTTGCGCTAAACAATCGTCTGCGCCCCCCTCCTCGTTCTTGTGCCCTCTTTCGTCGTTTGTATTTGCGGTGTCGCTTTTCTTTTGCAGCAGTTACTACGATCAGCGCATCCAATATGTTAGTGTAATGGCGATTTTATTATTTTTTATCCCAACATTCCCCCCGACCACATTTGCACAACTGATTAAGTCTGCTCATAACCAGCGAAGCGGTTGGAAATGTCGCGCACAGCTCAGTAAATAGAGAAGGTGCCAGCGTGCTTTCTTGTTAGATGTTTCACCGTGCATATATTTCACGCTGCAAAAGTTGGTCCACATTGTCAAATTTAAGTTTCCTAATGACTTTTAAGACTGCAGAATTACATACATTTGCGTTCCCTTTGCCCTATTTATTACATTGTTGCAGGGCGAGTCTTCGAGCTTCTGCATGTGCACACGCCGTCTGCAGTGCCACGATTTCCGTAGAGCACGATTGTGCCTTTCTGTTGTAAATCAGTTTGGTTGCGCATCTGCCGGCTCTGTTTTCTTGTCAGATCCCGGGATTTTAAGGTTCTAAACCAAAAGCAGGATAGTGTGGATGGTATTGGCGCGCCAGACAAATCCGTTGACTGGTGATCGTCGCACACAAGGGTGCGTAGGGCGGATGGTTCTTTTTTGGACCAGAAAAATAACGTGCAAGGTTTATGATCTTAGCCCGTGACATTGGTTTTCATGTCGCAAAGAGCCTTTTGGTATGGTGTGATCGTTTCCCTTCGTATTCGGAGTTGACGGGATAGTTAGATCTTTGATTTAAAGCAGAGCAACTAAATACGTGCATTAGATAATTTTAATCAGAGGCGCACGTGAAAACTTTAAGTTGGCGTTACGGTAGCAGGAAGTCCCAGCACGTGCAAGTATCCTCTCGTCTTTATATGGTATGACGCCGAGACCGTAACTGGGTCTATGCTTATATTTGGGTATCTGTGTAATGTGAAGAACGTGATGTATAATGTCAGTTTGTTTAAGGGGCGGGTCGCATGGAGAGAGGTCTGGTCGCATCTTTAGGGGTCATTGTGAATAGAGCATTTTTTATTCATCATTTTCACACGTGCCTACCAACCTGTGAGTCACCCTTTTTACAACCAATGCCGTAAGCCTGATGTTACTCCCTGACGTCACGATCACGACGTGCAGTGTTGTTTTGATTCTATCCCTGGTAATCAGTCATAATGGAAGCGGGTAAATCAGACGACTTTCTATGTGTACTTAATTAGAAATGTTCGTTTAAATTTTAGGAAGATACATTGAGCTGAATGATACACCCCCAAAGACAACTTTCAGTGCTGTAATAGTAAAAAGTTTTGGGGATCTGCTGTCAAATCAGCATTTTAATGATTTTTAGAAACATTTCTAGACTAATAGTAAACATTGACAATATTTAGTATAAACATTTCTTTGAGCCCTTTGTACCATAAAACATTACCAAGCAAAACACATTATAATATGTATTGTATTAGCAGCATTTTATTTTTATTTAAAAGAGATTGGTATTACCAAGGGCATGTAGTGTTATAAATAGCACCAGGACTGTTAATATGGGCATGAATTACCAAGGGTGATTGATTGGCTCCCAGTTTAATACCAGAGTATTGCATTAAATATTCTAAATTAGCAAGTAGGAAACACTGTATACCTAAAAAGGATGGGTTAAGATGAGAATATGCCAAATAAAAGTACCCATCAAAGTGAATACACAAGGGAAAGATTGGTTTAACATTAAGTCACATTTAGTTCTGGGTTGCCTATTTTGGTTTTTGGGAGACAGTGCAGTGTTTTTTTCTGTGAAACCCGCATTTATTTGGACACACATTTGAAGTTTTATTTAAGCTGTTGTTTTGACTTATACTGTACATATTTTTTAATCTTAATGCCATTCATTCACTCAAGAGTGAGTTTGTTACAATATTTTTTTGGCCTATACATGTCCAGAGGAGGTGAAGTGTGCTATTGGACTGAGGGTGATTGGTTAGTCAGTTGATGCACAGAAAAAATACCTGGAACTGAGCACTCAGAAAGCAGTCAAAATGGATACGAATTTTATAAGATGCTCATCTTCCTCAGAGCTTTTGGCTATAAATATGGATGCTGTTGTGGTTGGAAACACTTAAATTATTTGGCACTGCCTTTTTCTCCACAATCTGCACTGGTTAAAAAGCTCAACATTGAATATTTTACTTTGTCAACTGATAGGATTTAACAGTCTACTTTTTGGGGAAACCCCCCGAAATATTTTAACACTGTAAAAATGTATACATGGAGCAGATAGCACTACACCTTTTTGTAGGCTGTTATGAAAAAAATCGTTGAGAAGATGAATTCCTTTGTTTTTGTGGGCACTGTTTTTCTAATGTAGGGTTAAAGGAGGCTGGAGCTCAGCAGTGCAGCCTCAGATAAAAGTAATGAATGCTACTTTTAATAAATTCATCCTTTAATAAACTAAAATTTGTGTTTTTGTAAAAGTTACCATATTCAACAAAATATTTTAGAATGCAAAAAAACATGTACATAATATAAAATTAGGATGCACTAATTAGGTACAGTTGTAGTTAGCATAGCTAGAACAGGTCAACAGTGTTGCAATATTGACCAAAACCAAATTTCAGCTGTCCCAAGTATGATACATGGGTCACCTCCTTCATGCAAGTTGCTTTTGTTTTTTTTTAATTTACCTAGCGATATACTAAAATTCTGCTCATGTCTTTTCAAACTTCACTATCTAATCTGCTATTAAGATCAGTTTCTGCATTTACAAGTTACATTTGGCTAACTCAAGAAGCTTACTGCTGTTCCTGAGCTTTTATTAGTCATGCTGATTAGTTCGAGCATAGATTTGTCATGACAGTCAAGAGACTGCTTGCAAAATTTTGGGGGTTCAAATGAAAAATTGGACTTTCTGCTATTTTTTTCTGAAAGAGTCTATATGCCATGTATTGTAGAATATTACATTTTAGTTGGAATGATGTAACTCTTGAATACTGATTTCTAAAACATTTTTACTCCTCATTGTCACTGCTTTTTACTATATTTAAATTTAGGAAGTGTATTTAGACATTTTAACATTCACTTAACAAATAATTTAAGTTATTAAAGTTGAATGCTGCTTATCCTGTTCAAGACAGAACATATTATGGCTTCTATAAAACATTCAAAAAGGGATTAGTCAGAAGAAGACACAGTTCTATTGGCAACCTTACATCAAAATAATAAGAAGGAATGAAATGTAAGATGGATATTATTTTAAAGGCAAACTTAAACTTTGCAGCTAGATCCTGCTTATATTTCCAACATAACAATAAAGGTGAGCCAGAAATTTAAAATAATGTATTTGTTGACATTACTTTTTAAGGATTAGGCATTGAATACATATACAATGCAAAGAAGATTGATTTTCTGACACACTCACTCATTCAAGACAAAAAAAACGTATTTCCCATTTAGTTTAAAAAAATATGAAATTTTACAGGATTGTACATCTAGGACAGTAGGTATCTATTAAGAATAGATATTTCGATATATCAATATTTAGGGGTGTAAACAAACTCTATAGTAGAAAAGCTAAATATCCCAAAATTTTAAAACATGTTTTGACTAATAATTTTAATTAGCTTTTTTTATTTATTGATAATAACGTTGTGCTGGTTAGGCTCTTCTAATGCACCACATGCTTTTACATTGCAGTGCTGAGACTGGGAGAGAAACTGTTCTGTTTGGCTTTTTAGGTCTCTCTGTTTTTTGCACATGAAGGCTGCTAACCGAAGAGATAGGCAGGTTGTACAAAGGTTGGCACTGGTCAGTAGGGTTGATGGACAAGTCAGAAAGGTGAGGTGTCCTGAACAGGAAAAAGAGATGGTATGTGTCATGGTGCGTGAGCTGTGAAGTAGATGGATAGTATAATACTGTACCCCTCCTCCACCTGCATCCCTGGAGAACATACAACTGGTGATAAATAAAAAAAATTCTTGAGTAAACTAAGTTAAAAACCCACGTGTGAAGCTGAGTTAAGTTCAGTAGGGTTGGTACCGATGTGTAATAAATACGTCACGTGAATTGCAAATTTTGATTTCCAGTTTGCTGTACTTTTTCATTCGACTTTCCATTTTTTCAATTTTGTAAGTTTATTTGGGGTTTATTTAATTTCTTATTGGTTAAAGTTTATAGTTCTCCACTTTTTCTGAAGTAAACTGTTGTTTCCATATTTCAGGTGCCACATTCAAAGGTGGCATAGTGGTAGTGCTGCTGCTTTGCAGTAAGGAGATTGTGGGTTCGCTTCCTGGGTCCTCTCTGTGTGGAGAGCGCTTTGAGTAGTGAGAAAAGCGCTATATAAACGTAAAGAATTATTATTATCTAAACACTCCAAAACTGTGTAATGATACAAGATTATAGATCAAAGTGCTACATTCTAATCTGATTTAAGATACTATTTTTACAGGATGTCCTACCAGAGAGAATATTTATACCCAAAATTCCCATTATTCCTAATTACCTGTTTCAATTCAGAACAAAACAGGTCTGGTGCGCCAATGCATCTACTGCAGGAATGTTTTACCATATTTGTAGCTTGTTTAAGAGTAAGCGGTTCCATTGAACTAATAGTACTAGTACCAGGTTTTTTTTTTTTTTTTTTGTTTTTTTTTTAAAAGCTTCAAATATTATGTATAGAAAAGTATTTAAGTTACATACTACTTCTGCTGCAGCTGGTTAATGAATGCCACTATTACCGAGGCCCATTGTTTTGGGAAACTTTCCACAGGAAACTGTATAATACGGCTAGTTGTTGACCATACAAGCAATTTTCAGACAGATAAAAACGCAACCATCTTGATGCTTTGCTTTGTTGATACCCACAGTTTCTTTGGAATCCAATTCACCATCCACTTCTACATTTTTTTGGCCTTTTTAAATGTCTAATTATACTTTTATTATGATTCCTTTTATTAAGAAGTTAAATCCTGTGGCCATTTATATATTTGGTGTTTTTGGTTATAGGTTACGTTTGTTGTGACATATTTGTTTAAATAATGGAAAAAAAATAACTTGTTCCTTTGTAAAGCGTAGTAAAGTGATTTGAGCTGTTTTCAAGTTATAATGCATTAAAATGGTTTGCTTAAATGAGAAAAATCCACTGCACATGTACCTGAAGCTCTTCCCTAGACAATGACAATGCAATCATTTGTCTTCTTAATGTGTTTTTTTGTAGTTAAGATTAAATTGTCAACTGGCACATTCCTGGTACATATTACTATTTTGCCCATATGGTAACACGTTTCATAATGCTATCTTTAAGAATATTAAAATTTGTGGATACTGTATTTGCACACAGTACCTTTAGCTTTTTATTAATTACACCAAGTTCATATTACATACAGTATGTACTGTATTTTACCTGGGTCGTGTTGTGTTTTTTTTTTTTTTTTAATTTAATTTAAATGGATACGGTGGACAGGTGCACACTGAAACGAATCCTCTCATATTTTATTTTAACCTAGCTGGTGGGGACTAGAGCTAATGAATTATAATATTAAAAAAAATACTCTGGATAGGGCACTAGTTCATCACAAGAAAACCTCACATACACTTTTATGTTTGAGGAAACAATTAGCATAACATGCAAATATTTTTGGATTTGTAGGAAATTTGAGCAGTCAGAGAAACTCCTACAAATATGGGGATAATGTAGTGCTGGGCGGTATACCGGTTCATACCGAAAACCATTTTTTATTTTTGTTATGAAACTGTTTAAGGGGGACCTTTTTTCACTGCTACACCGCTAAACACATGCAATGGTGTACATACATTAGTGGAGGTGTTGCGCGAGGGCTCTTTTTCACTGCTACGCAGCTAAACAAGCATACAACGGAGTACATGTGTTAGTGGAGGTATTGCGCGGTGAAAATGGACAGAGAACATTCCGAAACTGAAACTGTAGCAGACGATAAAGTTGAACATGATGACACAGAAGAACTTTTGCTGGAAAAAGGAGTTGCGTCTGTTGTCTGGAGATATTCTGGATTTAAAAGGTCAGATGTGGACCATTATGTTTAAATGTGTGAATACTGTTTCTATATTACTGGATAATACTCCTTTTCTAAGACATGTTCAGTGCAATACAACTTTTGACAAGCACCTGTGGATATTTTACTAAGTCTAAATGCCTCTTTGGATGGTTGAAAATATGTTGTCAAAATTTTAGTTTGTTGTTTGCAAACATTGTTCAATAAAAAGGTTCTATATTTTGACTGCATCTGTCATGCAATGTGATTCCTTCTCTTCATTAGTGCCACCCCCCTTGAAAACTATCACTTTATGGGGCCATGCATATTAATACTTGTGTGCACATTAAAATGTTTTTTTTGTACAATGTACAATTCTCATGACAGTGGAATAGGTTATTCTTAGCCAGTAATTGCAGTGGAAAATGTGGTTAACATCCACTCATGCATGGGAAAAAAAATACCGTCCAATACCGTGAAACCGGTATAATTTTGAAAAATACCGTGATATAAAATTTTGGTCATACCGCCCAGCACTAGGATAATGTTTAAAGTCTAAGGGAATTAAACACTGGTCTCTGAAGTTCTGAAACAGTAGTGATAATCGCTCTGCTACTGGACCTTCAATATGAAAAAAAAAATGTATTCTTAACAAAGAATAAATTTTATTTCTTTATTCTTAACAAAATATTTGCCATTCTGACATTCCTCAGTTTTGACATCTGATGTGAAATTCATTGAGTGGTGAATTTTGTTTTGGCTCCTATATTGTTGCTTGAGGCTCCAGCTTTCCCTGTCGAAGGTGTGCAATGTAAAAACAATAATTAATTTGTTGATTTACTGCTTGATGAATTTGTAATGGTCTACTAAAAAATAAACATGAGGCACATTTTTGTCTTTTCCTCAGTCTGTTTGAAGCTGTGCCTGCGATTTGATAATTTTCTCTGAATGTGGCCAACATGACAAGCTTGTGGCATCAAGTGGTTGAAGTAACATTGTATAACCTTTCACAGTATTCAGTCATTTTACAGTATGTAGTAAGGCATGCACATTATAATTTATTGTATACTCTTCAGATAAGACTTATTAGGAAGAATATAATTTTTTTTTATGTTTCTTAAAGATTACCATAACAGTATCTGAGATGAATTGCAAATGTCTTCAGTGTATTATGAAATTATTCTTTTAAAAAGTCCTTGGATGGAAACTGGCTATTGATCAAATTCATTGCACCATCCAACTTATTTTTGTTGGTTAGCTCTAAAACCATGTGGCAGAGTGCTGTGGGAGGGAAATTCTCTTGGGGAGAGGGATAATACATCCATCCTTTTTCCAACCTGCTGAATCCGAACACAGGGTCATGGAGATCTGCTGGAGCCAATCCCAGCCAACACAGGGCGCAAGGCAGGGAACCAATCCTGGGTAGGGTGCCAACCCACTGTAGGACACAAACACACACACACACACACACACACACACACACCAAGCACACACTAGGGCCAATTTAGAATCACCAGTTGACCTAACCTGCATGTCTTTGGACTGTGGGAGGAAACCGGAGAAAACCCACGCAGACATGGGAGAATGTGCAAACTCCACGCAGGGAGGACCTAGGAAGTGAACATGGGTCTCCTTACTGCGAGGCAGCAGCGCTACCCACTGCGCCACCGTGCCACCTGGGATAATGCAGTGATGCTTAAATCTCTTCACACAGTAGTGATTTTAGTTAAAAGCAAGAGGAAAAAAATCCAAATAGTTGAATTATTATACAGTGGGTTTGAATAAATGTCTAACAACCAAAACAGAAGAAAAATTATTAATTATTTTTACTCATTAAAAAGAACCATCTTCATTTGGTTTGTTATTCTCAAAAAACTATCATCATCCATCCATCCATCCATTTTCCAACCCGCTGAATCCGAACACAGGGTCACGGGGTTCTGCTGGAGCCAATCCCAGCCAACACAGGGCACAAGGCAGGAACCAATCCTGGGCAGGGTGCCAACCCACCGCAGGACACACACACAAACACACCCACACACCAAGCACACACTAGGGCTAATTTAGAATCACCAATCCACCTAACCTGCATGTCTTTGGACTGTGGGAGGAAACCGGAGCGCCCGGAGGAAACCCACGCAGACACGGGGAGAACATGCAAACTCCACGCAGGGAGGACCCGGAAGTGAACCCGGGTCCCCAGGTCTCCCAACTGCGAGGCAGCAGCGCTACCCACTGCGCCACCGTGCCGCCCCAACTATCATCATGTATTACAAAATTAAACAGGTCTGCTCTTTTCTCTGTTGTACTCCCTGTGGAAGTGGTAATGTCTTTCAGTGTATGTAACATAGAGAACATGCTGAACATAGAGAAAGCAATACATTTCAATTTTTGATATTCTTTTGTTTTTTCAATGGGTAAATAGTGCCCAACAGTGACAACGTAGCTGATTGAAGTGTCCCAAGTAGCGATCAACTAGCAAACATTGATGTGGGGGCTGTAAAAGCAACATTTGTAACTGGGTGTGAAAGGCTAGATGTCTAAGATCAGTTTGTTTTCGGGGAGATGTGTGTTCGTCACTGTCTTAGTCTGCATTATGGATGTCACAATACCAGAATTTTTGTATTTGATTACAATTGTAATGAAATTTTATGATACTTGATATCTTTAGATAGATAGATGCTTTATTAATCCCCAAGGGGAAAATTAGATACCATGGCAAAAACAGAAACCACATTCAGTGTTCTTTTAATAAAAGTTCTTTCATTATTGAAGTGAAGATTTGTGCCTTTTTCTGTAATACAATATAAATACTAACAGTAACAACAACTTTAAAATACTGGTATATCCATCAAGTAATTACACAACAATAATTTAAGTAAACTAAGATGTGCATTTATAAATATCAAAATACAATGCAGGGATTGAATTTTAATGTGTGGCAAAGATGGGAATCCCCACAGTGTAATAACAAATGGGCTTTATAATCTTGGGGGAATTTTAGCATAGGGTTATAAAAAATTATGTACAGTATCACGAACCACCCAATTTATCTTAGCATGCGCACATTCTAAATCTAATGTCTGACATTTCCTTTCCACAAACTGAGAAATACTGCTTAAATTCACTTGCTAAATATAAAAAATAAAAACATTATTTTATATGTACTGTTGAATTAGTGAATTCCCAGATCACTCCTGATATTTCCATTTAAACATGATTTTAATGTCTGGTTTGTCAGTGAACCTATGGGTTAGGTTTGTAATATTTGCAATTGTAATATTTATATTTGAGTCGTTAGTGGTTTAAAATATTATCATAGAGTAATATTTAACAGGTTTGTCAAATTAATTAGAAATGAGTACATTAGAGGGTCAGCTCAAGTTCGACAGTTGGGTGATATGCATATCCTGCTAAATGATTGTTTTGCCAATTACTTGTCTCTGTTAATGCAGCACATTAACAGGGGGATGTACGTTGTCCTTTTGAAGCATTGAAACACTAAATAAATTTTATTTTGGTATTAACAAATGGAGCAGCTCTTGTCATTGCCTGCATGGACAAACCAAACAGTCACTTCATTTGAATCTTGCGTTGATGTTTACTTGTTACAGTGGTTGTTTGTGCTGGCAGTCCTATATGGGTAACTGTAGATGCATGTGAATCACTTGCCAGCACAATCACGAACAGTACTGTATGCACAGTTTATAAAATGGATGGGTGCTTGGACTCGGACATCTGTAGAATTGCTTTTTACATTCAAAGAGAATGAATGGAAAGCCTCTGTTCATTTAGAATCTGATTTAGAATCACTTTTATTCACCAGTATTTAATGCATAGGAATTTAACTTGGTAGCTGTTTATAACATTAAACAACATCATATACTGTACAAATGCATAAGTAAGAAAAGTTAAATTATATGATTTATAAACAGTTGCAGAATAATGCAGTTATAAAGGAGCTGTGCAAGTTAAGGCATGAGTGTATGTACATAAAGGTGCATCTCAATAAAGTAGAATATCATCGAAAAGTTAATTTATTTCAGTAATTCATTTCAAAAAGTGAAACTCATATATAGATTCATTACACACAGAGTGCTATATTTCAGGGGTTTTATTTCTTTTCATTTTGCTGATTATGGCCTACAGGTAATAAAAATCAAAATTCAGTATCTCATAAAATTAGAATATTACATAACACCAATAAAATATGTCCATGTACACACTCAATACTTGGTTGGGACTCCTTTTCCATGAATTACTGCATCAATGTGGCATGGCTTGGAGGCGATTAACCTGTGGCACTGCTGAGGTGTTATGGAAGCCCAGGATGCTTTGATATAGACCTTTAGCTCATCTGCATTGTTGGGTCTCGTGTCTCTCATCTTCCTCTTCACAATACTATGGGGTTTAATTCAGGTGAGTTTTCTGGGCCAATCAAGAACAGTGATACCATAGTCTTTAAACCAGGTATTGGTACTTTTGGCAGTGTGGGCAGGTGCCAAGTCCTGCTGGAAAATGAAATCAGCATCTTCATAAAGCTTGTCAGCAGAGGGAAGCATCAAGTGCTCTAAAATTTCCTGGTAGACAGCTGCACTGACTTTTGACTTTATAAAACGCATTGGACCAACACCAGCAGATGACATGTCTCCCCAAATCCTCACTGACTGTGGAAACTTTACAATGGACCTCAAGCAACTTGGATTCCGTGCCTCTCCACTCTTCCTCCAGACTCTGGGGCCTGGATTTTCAAGTGAAATGCAGAATTTACTTTCATCTGAAAAGAGGACTTTGGACCACTGAGCAACAGTTCAGTCAGTTTTCTCCTTAGCCCAGGTAAGACACTTGTGATGTTGTCTATGGTTCAGGAGTGGCTTGACACAAGGAATGCGACGGTTGTAGCCTATGTTCTGGATATGTCTGTGTGTGGTGGCTCTTGAAGCACTGACTCCAGCCGCAGTCCACTCCTTGTGAATCTCCCCCAAATTCTTGAATGGGCTGGGCTTCACAATCCTGTCAAGGCTGCAGTTGTCCCTGTTGCTTGTGCACCTTATTCTTCAACATTTTTTCCTCCCACTCAACTTTCCATTAATATGTTCACTCTGTGAACAGCCAGCTTCTTTAGCAATGACCTCCCCATTATTGTGTGGCTTACTGAACCAGTCTGATAGACCATTTTAAGGCTCAGGACACCTTTGCAGCATTTTTGGGTTAATTAGCTGAGTGGATTGTGACACCATGAGTCTACGAACTTTTTCACATTATTCTAATTTTCTGAGATACTGAATTTTGGGATTTCATTAACTATAAGCCATCCATCCATTATCCACCGCTTATCCGAGGTCGGGTCACGGTGGCAGCAGCCTAAGCAGGGAATACTATAACTATTAACTATAAGCCATAATCATCAAAATGAAAAGAAATAAACACTTGAAATATATCACTCTGTGTAATGCATCTATATAATGAGTTTCACTTTTTGAATCGAATTACTGAAATAAATTAACTTTTCCAATTTATTGAGATGCATATGTACACACACCTTCATACAGCATATGAGAAAAAAAGTTAGTAAATGACAATATAAAAAATACTGAACAATATATTATTGGTGATTGCAGCTTGTAAGCAGCAGCATTTATTAGTGCAAACAAAATGAAGGACATTTTCCATCCTTCTTTTCCAATGAGCTACTGTCATTGATAACGGACTACCTAATTAAAAGTGTGAACCTGTTGCCACAAGGTGCAAGCAGATTAGTTAATGCATTAAGAATCGAGGTAGATAATGATTGTTTTATTGGGGTACTGTTTCTTTAAGAAGGGGTTCTGTGTTTTAGGGGTTATTGAGAACTAGAAAGTATTAAGTCTTAAGCTTCTTTTTATGACTGTTGAAATATATGAAATGGAAAATAAACGTTGCTTGAAGGAAACCCAGGGCTTGTCTTGTTTCCTGCACTTTTTTTTGTTTCTTCACGATGGTAACCCAGTCCAGACAGCAACTTGCTGGCTTTCTAAGACTTCTCACCATCCGTCATAGCTGCTATTTTACCGGGTGTAATGCTAGCTGTCCCGCTCAGTTGTTAATTTTGTATTTTATCATTAAACTTCTTCCTTTCAATGTGGTTCTCTCTCTCTCTCTCTCTCTCTCTCTCTCTCTCTCTCGTTTCCTTTTTCAAGGCAAAAACGAGCTGGAGTCTGTGCAGAACCACCCCTACCAAACCAAAACTGGCCGTCTTTGTTCCCTGGTCTTTTTCAAGTCTTCCCCATTTGCTCCTTTTGGCCAATCCCATTGCATGAGCAGAAATCAGACCCTCGCTCAATTAATCACAACAGAGATACTGTCAAGATGGGTTGTACTCAGCTTGTTAACCAGGCACTTCTCAAACAGTTAACCAGGCACTTCTCAAACAGCGATTCAAAAACATTATTTTTTTCTTTTTACAGTTTATTAAAATTAAGCTAAATTTTGTTGTGGGATGTTTCATACATCGCAGGCAATGATGTATTTGAAAAAATTATAATTTTCTACCTGGGATGTTGTATCTTGGGTTGAGGTTTTTAACCAGTTGCTTAAAACCTTCCTTTTCCACCATTTAGATTTGCATCATATTCTTAGCCAAAGAATATGTAACTGCATCAGTCATTTCCATCCACCGTTTGCTCTTACTTTCATAAGGTGTGAAAATTGTGAATGTTCAAGCGATGCTCAGTTGAGTCATTTGTTCACTTTTTGGCCACATATCTCCAACTGCTAGTATCTCCTTACCTGCCATCATAGCCTAGTTGGACGGTGTGCTTTTTGCTTCAAGTGGTTCAAGTGGCTTCAAGTTCGTTGTGCTTCCACCTTTAGTGGTAATGGTTTTCTTGCATATTTTGCAGTGTATTGTGCTTTGTTGGAGGTCCAATGTCTTGTAGCCAAATCACTTCCATACTATTGAAGTAGCTCCCTTTTTAGGTACTAAATCCTCATCATAGGCTTCCTCTTGAATATTATCGTTGGGCGTAGCTTTGTACCATCTGCCAAGCAAGAGAGGACAGCGGTGAAATGGGTTTTTTCATGGCCCGTTGACTTAATAAGTACGGTCTTCTCATCAATACCTCCTACAGTTCGATTCCCCGGCATATCAAATGTCATTGGCGTTTCAACCATGTTACCAATGTTACTGAGATCAAAGTCATGCCTTTGTCTTTGCTTGATAATAAATTAATGAAAGGAACTGACCTTTTCTTCTAGATCTTTCGGCAGCTTCTACGTGATTTTTGTTCGCTGACGAAGGCACTGCCCATATCTGTTCATAAACCGCGTACACCAGCCAGCTGATGCTTGAAATTTCAACAAAGGCTTACCATCGATCGTTAAATACTTTCCTTCTTTTGCCAATTGAAGTGCCCGTAACCGAATGCTCGAATGAGTCACAATGTATCCATTTTGCCTTCATTCCACAATCCAGTCATTCAAGTCCTTTTCCAGTCCACTGAAAGGCGAAAGTCCAAAACGCAATGCTTTCTTAGACTTTGGCATTGCTTGTAGAGAAGACTTATTTTTTATCCAATCTCTTACAAGTTTTTTGCTAATGCAAAACTCTCTGCCAGCCACACAATTATTGGTTTCCTCAGCACGCTGAATAACTGTCAGTTTGAACGATGCGGGATACGATGCTCTTGTCTTCTTTTCAGAATTCATGATCGTACTGGTAAGAAGTTTAACTTAATATATTGATCTATCTATAATAATAAAAGGCAAAGCCCTCACTGACTGACTCACTCACTGACTGACTGACTCATCACTAATTTTTCCAACTTCCCGTGTAGGTGGAAGGCTGAAATTTGGGCAGGCTCATTCCTTACAGCTTACTTACAAAAGTTAGGCAGGCTCATTTCGAAGTTCAAAGCGTAATGGTCATAACTGGAAACATATTTTTTGTCCATACACTGTAATGGAGGAGGCGGAGTCACGTATCGCGTCATCACGCCTCCTACGTAATCACGTGAACTAAAAACAAGGAAGAGATTTACAGCACGAGTCACACGCGGGAACGAAGGTAAATGACGTTAATTTTTTGACTGTCTTTTAATACTGTGTAACCATACATATTAACACATGTGCAATTAAACGTGTGCATTTACGGGGTGATTTTCTCAGGCTTAAAAGCTCGCCTTTTACTAAAAAGGTAAAATGCAAAACTATTTTCAATCAGTTTATTGAAACGCTCCGTTAAGGATTGCAATAACATATTCGCGAGATAAAGAACGAAGTAGGGGAAATGGAGGAACAGCCGGAAACAGCGAAGAGCAAAAAATTAATTAAACAATTGAGAACGGAGCGAGTGAAGCATACAAGCATGTTCCATAAGGGAAACAAAGCACGGTGTAAAACCTAAGTTTAAATTAAGTTTATAGAAACACTCCCGCTGCGGATTGCAATAACATATTCGCGAGATAAAAGTTTAATGAGAAGACACGAGGTATAAACGAACCACACCGCCGTGGCGCAACGTTAAGGGCAACAGTTTCAACCATTCTATGATCTGCTTCTCGCAACTGAAAGACGGCACATGGCGGATGTTATCCGAGTTGCCGACCGCAACGTTAGGGGCTTCAACTATGGCGCTGACGCCACATCTCAGTGCCAACACTTTGCAGACTCTACTTAAAAGACACGCCCTCCTCACTGGACAGTTAAAAAGACCAATCAAACTAACGATGACATCAAGTATTACCCAATCGAAAGTAGGAAAGGAGGCATCTTCATAAAATGCGTGTGGGATGATTTGCATGACACGCTGCTTTAAAAAAAAAAATGATAAAAAAAATACGGGATAAATCCCGTCCAGTATTGATTCAAAACGGGACGCGCAATTTCATTCTCAAACGCGGCACAATTCCGTATTTTAAAGGACGGGTGGCAACCCTACAGTGCCAGGTAACCACCCATACAATCAGATTGTGATTCAGACTAGGAATGCAATGAATGTAATCACCCCCGATCTACATACAAGGCGAAAGTCTTGCAACATTCAAAGATGATGGTTCGGGATAATTACTACTTATTAAGTACACCATGGCACATAAAAGAGCTTATGAAGCCTTGAACGAAAAAAGCAAGATCTCAGAGATCGTAAAAAAAAAAAAGGAGGTAATGTCGTTTTACTCGCTGTACATTTTAGTCAAACATTACCAGTTATTCCACGAGGGAGACCAGCAGATGAACTCAACGCGTGTTTAAAATCCATGCTTCTCCCTCGCTCGGTTATATGTCGCGTGTTCTCGGGTAGGTACACCAAAAAATTGTATACATTTAAGCATGTAATGGGCAAACAAAAAATGAGGTATACCGAAGGCACTGCAGTAGTACTCAATGTAACTTTACTTCTTAAATGTTAATGTTTTACTGTTTTAATAATTTATACGCTTCTTATATATTGTTCAAATTCTTTTATCAAAATACCAGACAGCGCAATGCACGATAACATGGAGTGAATACACCATACGCATCTGCCCACGGCCGCCCTGGTGTGCGCAGATAGGAGTTGATTCTAAAATAAAATAAACATAAAAAGAGTAATACAATCATCACCCATAAAGCGGATAGCAGACGTGACGTAATATATGTGTACCACATTTCAAGTCTATACGTGAAACGGTTTGCAAGCTACAGGTGATTTAAAATCCTGGACAGACCAACGAAAAGCCACGGTAGCAAATTATAGAAGAAGATTTTTACTGTTTAATAATTTATATTTATATGAAATGTGCTTCTTATATATTACTTTATATTCTCATATGATAATGATGTTAAATGTTGTTTATATTGATTCTATGTTATTGTAAGTGCATCTATGTGTGTATATGTATGTATGTATGTATGTATGTATGTATGTGTATATCCATCCATCCATCTTCCAACCCGCTGAGTCCAAACACAGGGTCACGGGGGTCTGCTGGAGCCAATCCCAGCCAACACAGGGCACAAGGCAGGAAACAATCCTGGGCAGGGTGCCAACCACCGCAGGACACACACAAAACACACCCACACACCAAGCACACACTAGGCCAATTTAGAATCGCCAATCCACCTAACCTGCATGTCTTTGGGACTGTGGGAGGAAACCGGAGTGCCCGGAGGAAACCACGCAGACACGGGGAGAAACATGCAAACTCCACGCAGGGAGGACCCGGGAAGCGATCCTGGGTCCCCAGATCACCCAACTGCGAGGCAGCAGCGCTACCCCACTGCGCCACCGTGCCGCCCACGTATGTGTATATATAATATAAAAAATATATATATAAAAAATATATGTGTATAAGTATATATAATATATCTGTATATGTGTGTATATGTGTGTGTATATGTGTATATGTATATATATATGACAGCAAACACTCATAACAATGACAACACAATTACATTGACAATCATGTTACGTTATTTTTAAATGTTTCCTTTACTTTTTCATAACCTCTTTAACACACTACTCTCCCGCTGCGAAGCGCGGGTATTTTGCTAGTTTTACTAATAAACCGCAATTAAATATACATAGGCTAATAATGCAGAGCATGTGGGATCTTCAAGCTTCTTCCAGAAACAATTCAATGCAAATTTAATAAAGAGCTGCAAAACGTTGCGCCAAATGAATGTTGAGTGTATGTTTCCGGTTACCGCCATCTACTGGCAGCTAATGGTATGTTTGTTATCCAAAACCTGCAAAAGCTAATGCTCAAATTCAAGTACGGAATTTCACAGTTTAAAGAATTATTTAATGAAATTAGTGTTGCCCCATGGATAAGTCGACTCTGTGTTTTTGAATGAATTTTAAGGCATACATTTTTTGACTTATACGCGAGTATCTACGGTACTCTTTATTCCTTTGCTAAGACATGTTCAGTGCAATACAACTTTTGACAAGCACCTCTGAATATTTTACTAAGTCTAAATACCTCTTTGGATGGTTGAAAATATGTTGTTGTTATAGTTTTAAGTTGTTTGCAAAATTTGTTCAATAAAATGGTTCTACAGGTGCTGGTCATAAAATTAGAATATCATGGCAAACTTGATTTATTTCAGTAATTCCATTCAAAAAGTGAAACTTGTATATTAGATTCATTCATTACACACAGACTGATGTATTTCAAATATTTATTTCTTTTAATGTTGATGATTATAACTGACAAGTTGGGATTAATAAAATATCTATCTCTATCTATCTTATGATGTGTATATATCAGGTTTAAATAAACAAAAAGGAGCATTGAAACATTAAAATACTTAAAAATGAGGCTTTAGGAACAGATTTAACAGAGAAGCTGCTGCTGATGGAGACTTGAAAGATTATTTTGAAAGTGTAGTTTTACCCACCAGATTGGCAATAAATAGTGCTTGCATCTGTATCAGTACCATATGTACAGTTGTGCTTGAAAGTTTGTTAACCCTTTAGAATTTTCTATATTTCTGCCTAAATATGACCTAAAACATCATCAGATTTTCACTCAAGTCCTAAAAGTAGATAAAGAGAAACCAGTTAAACAAATGAGACAAAAATATTATACTTGGTCATTTGTTTATTGACGAAAATGATCGAATATTACATATTTGTGAGTGACAAAAGTATGTGAACCTCTAGGATTAGCAGTTAGTTTGAAGGTGAAATTCAAGTCAGGTGTTTTCAATTAATGGGATGACAATCGGGTGTGAGTGGGCACCCTGTGTTATTTAAAGAACAGGGATCTATCAAAGTCTGCTCTTCACAACACATGTTTGTGGAAGTGTATCGCGGCACGAACAAAGGAGATTTCTGAGGACCTCAGAAAAAGAGTTGTTGATGCTCATCAGACTGGAAAAGCTTACAAAACCATCTCTAAAGAGTTTTGACTCCAACAATCCACAGTCAGACAGATTTGTACAAATGGAGGAAATTCAAGACCATTGTTACCCTCCCCAGGAGTGGTTGACCAACAAAGATCACTCCAAGAGCAAGGCGTGTAATAGTCGGCTAGGTCACAAAGGACCCCAGGGTAACTTCTAAACAACTGAAGGCCTCTCTCACATTGGCTAATGTTCATGTTCATGAGTCCACCATCAGGAGAACACTGAACAACAATGGTGTGCATGGCAGGGTTGCAAGGAGAAAGCCACTGCTCTCTAAAAAAAACATTGCTGCTCGTCTGCAGTTTGCTAAAGATCACGTGGACAAACCAGAAGGCTATTGGAAGAATGTTTTGTGGACGGATGAGACCAAAATAGAACTTTTTGGTTTAAATGAAAAGCGTTATGTTTGGAGAAAGGAAAACACTGTATTCCAGCATAAGAACCTTATCCCATCTGTGAAACATGGTGGTGGTAGTACAGTATCATGGTTTGGGCCTGTTTTGCTGCATCTGGGCCAGGACGGCTTGCCTTCATTGATGGAACAATGAATTCTGAATTATATCAAAGAATTCTAAAGGAAAATGTCAGGACCTCTGTCCATGAACTGAATCTCAAGAGAAGGTGGGTCATGCAGCAAGACAACGACCATAAGCACACAAGTCGTTCTGCCAAAGAATGGTTAAAGAAGAATAAAGTTAATGCTTTGGATGGCCAAGTCAAAGTCCTGACCTTAATCCAATCGAAATTTTGGGGAAGGACCTGAAGCGAGCAGTTAATGTGAGGAAACCCACCAACATCCCAGAGTTGAAGCTGTTCTGTACAGAGGAATGGGCTAAAATTCCTCCAAGCCGGTGTGCAGGACTGATCAA
Organism: Erpetoichthys calabaricus; assembly: GCF_900747795.2. Taxonomy (NCBI): domain Eukaryota; kingdom Metazoa; phylum Chordata; class Cladistia; order Polypteriformes; family Polypteridae; genus Erpetoichthys; species Erpetoichthys calabaricus. Next base: position 49,753,308 of record NC_041403.2, read on the forward strand.
CAGTTACTGGAAATGTTTAGTTGCAGTTCTTGCTGCAAAGGGGGGTCACACTAGATACTGAAAGCAAAGGTTCACATACTTTTGCCACTCACAAATCTATATATATAATTCACTAAGCCGGGAGACAAGTAGCCACCCATAGAAAGCACGCCGGAAGGGGCGTGGATTCACTAAACCGTCGACAAGTAAGACGCCAATGGTGCACGCAGGAAGGAGCCATGCCCACCAACTCTTAGACCATTGGATACGACGAAAAAAATCACAGAGCCACGCCCACCAACTCGGATGCGACGCCTCGGAAAACATGCCGTCATTTCTATTTGTCTGTGCCACAGTCCACTTGCAGCTCTGAGCCACGTTGACTTTTCATTAGTCAACCTCAGTGGAACCTTGGTTCACACAGAGGCAGCGCCAGAGAGAGACAGAGGCACACACAGGCAGCGCGCGAGAGAGAGCCGCGCACACACAGGCAGCGTCAGAGAGACGGAGACACACACACTCACACAGAGGCAACGCCAGAGAGAGACAGAGGCACACATAGGCAGTGCAAGAGAGAGCCGCGCACACACACACAGGCAACGCCACAGAGAGACAGAGGCACACACAGGCAGCGCAAGAGAGAGCCGCACAATCCTTTAAAACTGAAATTAAAACACAATGAAGGAAGCAGTCTTTAAAAACCAATAAGCCCTGTGCCCTCTCTTTCATTAGCGTCTCACCTGCTTCAGGCCCTGCAACAGTCGAGACGCTCTCTCTGCAGCTGACCTTCTCTGTGCCTGACTCCACTACTGTCAGTCGCCTGATTAAAAATGGCCTTTTGAAGGGGAGCTATGGACCCGCTATACCACAGGAACACATTCTTCGAGCCTGCTCTCGCTCACGCTAACGTACCGGCTTTCTCTCTCTCTCCTCACACACTGCACAGGGGAGAAATGCCCGAAGCACGAGTCTACCCGGAAACCGTTTCAGCCACACTTCCACGCCCCTCGCTACACTGTGAGTGCGATGATTATTTATTTAAAAATGGGCTTTTGAAGGGGAGCTGTGGACCCGCTATACCACAGGATCACCTGTGACATTGCCTTCACATTGTTTTCCTTTTATTTATGATCCTGTTGAGCAGATCAGACACCCAGGCAAACAACACTGAATAATCAATAGCTGCAACTACTTTGCCCGCCCCAACTCCTCACCTGAGTCGGTTTCGTCTGTGTTCAGCAGTGTTTCCCAAACTCGGTCCTGGTGAACCCCTGTGGATGCAGGGTTTTGTTCCAACCAGATTCCTAATCATTAATGCCGGTGAAACTCATCCGGGATAAGTCGGGTTTTTCAAACGCAGCCGTGTAGCAGATTAGTCTAGCAGGATGTAATAATCCGAGATGAATGCGCGCCTCCGCGCTGAGTGGAAACACAACGTATATTGCTGCAACAAAATGATGAAAGAACGGGCGCATTTTTTTCACACAAGCTGAGGGGGTGGGTGGGGTGTGTGTTAGTTAATTAGCAACTCGAAGGATTTCAAGATACAGTGATCCCTCGCTATATCGCGCTTCGCCTTTCGTGGCTTCACTCCATCGCGGATTTTATATGTAAGCATATTTAAATATATATCGCGGATTTTATGCTGGTTCACGGATTTCTGCGGACAATGGGTCTTTTAATTTCTGGTACATGCTTCCTCAGTTGGTTTGCCCAGTTGATTTCATACAAGGGACGCTAATTGGCAGATGGCTGAGAAGCTAGATTGCTTACTTTTCTCTGTCTCTCTTGCGCTGACTTTCTCTGATCCTGACGTATGGGGATTGAGCAGGGGGGCTGTTCGCACACCTAGACGATACGGACGCTCGTCTAAAAATGCTGAAAGATTATCTTCACGTTGCTATCTTTTGTGCAGCTGCTTCCTGAAACGACATGCTGCACGGTGCTTCGCATACTTAAAAGCTCGAAGGGCACGTATTGATTTTGACTGAAAAACAAACTGTCTCTCTCTCTCTCTCTCTTCTCTCTCTCTCTCTTCTCCCTGCTCCTGACGGAGGGGTGTGAGCTGCCGCCTTCAACAGCTTTGTGCCGCGGTGCTTCGCATACTTAAAAGCCAAACAGCCCTATTGATTGTTTGCTAGAGATTGTTTTCTCTATCAATGTGACATTCTGTGCTCCTGACACGCACTCCTTTGAAGAGGAAGATATGTTTGCATTCTTTTAATTGTGAGACAGAACTGTCATCTCTGTCTTGTCATGGAGCACAGTTTAAACCTTTGAAAAAAGAGACAAATGTTTGTTTGCAGTGTTTGAATAACGTTCCTGTCTCTCTACAACCTCCTGTGTTTTCTGCGCAAATCTGTGACCCAAGCATGACAATATAAAAATAACCATATAAACATATGGTTTTCTACTTCGCGGATTTTCTTATTTCTTATTTCGGGGGTGGCTCTGGAACGCAACCCCCGCGATGGAGGAGGGATTACTGTATAATATACACAAGAGGTAACACTGCAAAAGCGGCCCAAACCAGAAAAGACGGCTGGCAAATTAAACGTGTGTGCATTGTACTAACTGAAAGCAGCGTTACGGATTTTGCAAATGTTCATTTTTTTCTCCCTCTGCTTAAAAAAAACCAGTGAAAAAGCGGCGCGGATTGGTTTCCAGCGTGTAAAACAGTTTGTTGTCGCGGATAATTTGCTATCCACACAGGGAGGAACCGGAAGCGAACCCACAATATTCCACTGTCTCCTTACTGCAAAGCAGCCGTACTACTACAGCACCACAAGGCAGTTAAAGAATGCACCGGGCACATGTTCATTTTTTCCCCTGTGCTTAAAAGACATTAAAAAACTATTTCTCAACTGTGACTCCGGAACAACTCAGTATGTGAAAAGCGGCCAGAACCGCAAACAACAATGAAAACTGTACGTGACTCACAGGTAGTGATGGGCCGCTCGATACTCAGGTTTCGACACTGTGTCAAGCTTTCGAAGCACTGCAGATTTTAATACTTGATCGAATAATGACATCTGTGATTTAAGGATTTCACATTTTCTTTCTCAGATGTGCTTACCTATATCATGGCAAAGTACAGGGATATACCTTTATTTTCTGTCTACTCCGTTTTTAATTAAGACAGACCAAAGAAAACATTTAAGGCTATTAAATGTGATCTCAAGAAAAGATCAGGGTTAATTATAATACTAATAACAGGAGCGATTACAATGATACAGTGCAAAAGTAAATACTAATTGAAAGAGCCGGGAATGCATGAGGTGAGGCGTCTTATTTTGTTTAACTCTTGCATTCTGCCTGTCGGCGTTAGTTATATTATATTTTTTAGACATCACACACTACAAGCTGCTGACGAACCCTTCTCTTCATTGTCAGTCTGTAGCTACGAAAAAATAAAAGCAATACGACTTTTAACAGACGTCATTGAAGTGTATCATAAGTTTTCTGTAACGTTAATGAAAATGGCCAGGAGGTGTCACGAGAAAGGTGAGTGTCAAATGCTTCGAAGCTGCGATACGATTTCCGACACAATTGTTTCAAACGTGTTGATGCTTCGCGAGGCTTCACACCGCCCATCACTACTCACAGGTTACTGAACGAGAAATCAGCAGACTAGCATGACGGATGGGGCATAATGGGCGTCTTTCCCCTCTCCTCCGGATTTTTCAAATGTTAATTTTTTCCCTGTGCTTAAAAATCATTAAAAAAGCGGCCTGATTATGCGGCGTATGGTATGCCGCGGGTTGGCTAATATGTAATATTCTATCATTTTCCTTAATAAATAAATGACCAAGTATAATATATTTTTGTCTCATTTGTTTAACTGGTTTCTCTTTATCTACTTTTATGACTTGAGTGAAAATCTGATGATGTTTTAGGTCATATTTATGCAGAAATATAGAAAATTCTAGTTTGTGAACTTTCAAGCACAACTGTGTTAGTAAATATCAACATTATTCAAGATACTTTAATTAATTAAAGCAGCTTTTCTAACAACATTACATGCCAGTGTCTTGGCTGTCAAACCTTAGCATAATCTCCTCAACCCCATTTTTTGCCTTAAGGAAGGCAAGAGGGTGATTATATGAAGAGATTCAAAAAATGTTGGTGTGATAGACATGCAGAGCAGGTTAGAGATTTTGAAAGAAGTGGAATGCGAAAGTCTCAAAAACTGATAGTAAAGATTGCATTAGCGCTAATAAACAGAAATTGTTACTTGGTAAAATAACAGAACAGCGAAAAGAGATTGACTATATGGACATAGGTGATATGACAGAAGTATGTAGATACTGTTCGGCTTTAAAGTTTAAGTCGGAGACTTGTAGATCATCAGATTCGTGTTACCGTCAGGGAAAGTAGTGTTTCTTCCCAGTGAAGAGGCGAGAATTTTAAAGAATTTGTTGTTTGGTGAAAGTAAAATCCACAAACACTACAGGCAAAATATCCGAATGTACAATGATCTGTTCGCGTTCGCATTATTCAATGCTCGAAAACATAGATTTACACAACTCTGGACCATATGCCATGAGAATCTGTGGTCCTGCAACAATTAAAGGTACCACAAGTTTATTTTCGTAGAAACCACAATTCAGTCAGGTTTATATTTATGATCATGGAGAAGCGATGCAACATAGAATCAAAAGAGTGGAAACGATCTGACGTATTAGAAATTTTACAGCAGATAATCGATATAAAGCCTTACGTCCAAAAGTATCTCACTTTACACAAAATCTATCTGCAAAATACAGACAGAGAAGTTTTCTTGGATGTCTATATGAATCTGAAAGATCAACGGTCGCATTTATAATAAACCAACATGCCTAACATGGCCTTTATGGTCTTTGTTCCAAAAATCCAAATTACAAAATAATATACGAGCAGATCAAGATTCGGTTGATTTCACCTATCTGGCTACTAGACATTGGCAACTTTACAATTTAAAATCTCCCATAAAAGAAGACTTCTGTCCAAATCTTATTGAAGAATTTTATCCTGAAGGGTTATCAACAGAAGAAATGAGTACAACTGTCAATCCTAGCAGCGAGAAACGATGAAGTCAAAGATTAAACACGAAAATTGTTGATCAGTTACATGGCAAATTGATTAAATGCGTATCAATAGACTATGCAGGAAGCAGTTGGTGGTGATGGTGCGGAAGGAACATCAGCTTACAATATCCCATAGAATATTTTACAAGTGTTAACACCGTTCGAGTCTTCCACCAGCTGAATTATTGTTGAAACAAGAATATATTGTAATGTTATTGCATAATGTATGTATGAGTGATGAGCTATGCAATAGGACAAGATCATTTGTATTGAAAATTGGTCGAAGAATTCTAACGTAAAATTTTAACAGGCGACAAAGTTAATTATAGTATATATTCACGAATAACATTAAACACCAGAGGAGATCTTGATATGCCATTCGTATTAAAACGTTTACAGTTTCTCGTTAAGAATAGCTTTTGCTGTGACAGGTTAACAAATCAGAGGGACAAAACATTCGGTTTATTTATTATGATACGATGATTTATTACGTTTTACTATTTTTAACTATGGTTAATTATGCGCCTGTAATGTAAAATACTTAGGTATACTAAGTATATTATGCATATTTAACCAATTCCCATGAAAATAACAATCTGTTTAAATTATACATCCACTTCCCAGTATGCGATGGGTAGAGGTATGAAGTGGCTGACGTTTAGTGACCGCCTGGGATTGGCAGCGAAGCAAGCAGGGCAGTGCCCCCTACGTTCTTGAGTAAAAGCCTCACTTGCTTTATTGTTACTTTTGTGAAAGTGTTTGTGACATTTGGACTTCAGTCTTCACCACATTAAAAACTTCACATCAGCAATTTGTCATTATTGCTATACATGAAAAACATTTTAGTTATGTGTTCAATATTTCATGCTTTGCATCGCCTGTCATTTTCTTTCATTCACCCCGATCGTTGTAGACGCAGAATACACAGAAATGTATTTATTCAAATAATGATGTATTATTTGCCAATAAAATTCCAGACACCTCACACCTAGATAAACAGACTTGAGCTGGGAGAACTTTGTGTTTGACTTCAGTTGCGCTGGTGGGGGATGGCATAGCAGGCTGCTGCTGCTTGGCTGATAGGACACATTATGTAAAACAAAGATGGTGATAAAGAGGTGTGAAGGAATTTAACGTGGTCCGGCGTTACACACTTTTTCATAGGCTTCAGGGAATCTAGTGTTAAAAACACTTTGCATTAATTTAACTACACATTTAAAAGTATGGAACTGTATTTTATTTTTATGTTAGGAACTGACATATAGCATGATGAAAATCAAAATGCATTTACCTCAATGCCCCAGAAAAGTCAAGTGATGCATAGAAATGTATGTTTTGTAAATTTCTGAAAATAGAAAAAATATAGATCAACCATGTATGTCACCATTAATTTTCAGCTGTGCCTTAATTAGAAACAAATAAATGCAGATACTCTATTCTTGTCTGCTTGTTGTGTTGCAGATTTTACCTGATTTCTTAATAGAGCGCTTTTGTCCCCTTGGAGTTTTGATCTCTATAACATATATACAATTAAAACAGTTTAGGGATTCAATTTTGGTCAGTACGTAACCGCCCACTTCAAGTCCAGCAAAAAGATCCAGAGATGCCTGTCCCTATTAAGAAATTGCATGGCCTGTGGCTTGGAAAATGCACATTGAAAGATGCTGTCAGTTTCTTCCCTGCTGTATTGCCTCTGAGAGTTTGTGAAGGTATCTTTGCGGGTGTCCCCCCATCTCTAATATGAGATCTCTCAGAATATGTATTATGTACAGTGATCCCCTGCTATATTCCGGTTCAGCTATCGCGCCGCTACACCGCGGATTTATTATTATTACAGGTACTCCTCACTTTATGACCGAGTTCCGTTCCAACGACTCGTTGTTAAGCGAATTGGTCGATAAGTGAGGAGCTTGCGCCGGGAATATAGGATCGTTGTAAAATTATAAAATTATATAAAAATTATGCAACAAACTTCAACAACAACAACATTTATTATATAGCACATTTTCATACAAAAAGTAGCTCAAAGTGCTTACATAATGAAGAGAAGAAAAAATAAAAAGACAAAATAAGAAATTAAAATAAGACAACATTAGTTAACATAGAAAGGAGTAAGGTCCGATGGCCAGGCGAGGACAGAAAAAAAACAAAAAAAAAACCCCTCCAGAAGGCTGGGAAAAAAAATAAAATCTGTAGGGGTTCCAGGCCCACGAGACCCGCCCAGTCCCCCTCTGGGCAATGCCCAGAAAAATTCAAATTTATTCATAAAAAGACATGCATATGTACATATTATCATTTGTAAATGATTCTGTCGATTTTTTCGCCTTCACGTGCCTTCAAAAGTCTCAAAGATACTGCATGCCATAGCTTGAATTATTAAAAGGCTTATCGGCATATTATTTTGCTTCTGGTTGTGAAACCCAGATGGTCAATAATTTCTCCATCTCATTAATAATACCTTTTCACTGCCTAGTTATTATGGCTTTAAATCCTGTCAATGATTTCACCGCCTCTTTTCACTCTAACTCTCCTTTAAAGTCATTGAAATTGTCGAATGTGCCAATTTCAAGTCACATGCTATTTCATCCATCCATCCATCCTCTTCCGCTTATCGAGATCGGGTTGCGGGGGCAGCAGCTTGAGCAGAGATGCCCAGACTTCGTCTCCCCGGCCACTTCTTCTAGCTCTTCCGGGAAAATCCCAAGGCGTTCCCAGGCCAGCCAAGAGACATAGTCCCTTCAGCGTGTCCTGGGTCTTCCCCGAGGCCTCCTCCCGGTTAGACATGCCCAGAACACCTCACCAGGGAGGCGTCCAGGAGGCATCCTGATCAGATGCCCGAGCCACCTCATCTGACTCCTCTCGATGCGGAAGAGCAGCGGCTCTACTCTGAGCCCCTCCCGGATGACTGTGCTTCTCACCTGTCTTTAAGGGAAAGCCCAGACACCATACGGAGTAAACTCATTTCAGCTGCTTGTATTCGCGATCTCATCTCTTTCGGTCACTACCCATAGCCTCATGACCATAGGTGAGGGAGGAACGTAGATCGACTGGTAAATTGAGAGCTTTTGCCTTGCGCTCAGCTCCTTTTTCACCACGACAGACCGATGCAGAGCCCCGCATCACTGCGGATGCCGCACTGATCCGCCTGTCGATCTCCCGCTCTATTCTTCCCTCACTGGTGAACAAGATCCCGAGATACTTGAACTCCTCCACTTGGGGCAGGATCCCGTTTTACCAGCTTCGTAGTCTTGTATGATTTTTATTTTAATTTCAAGGTCGATAGCTTTCCTTCGTTTAACAATTTCTCCAGATGATGCCATACTTTTCTTTTTGTCGACATCTGTACTATTTTTGGGGTTACAAATATGTAAAAAAAAAAAAAGCGAGGTTACATAGTGACTGCCTTGTAGGAAGAAACTGACTGAAAAAGCGCATAGCAAGTCTATAGTATGCTCAGTGCGCATGTCACCATTCGCCACTGACCACACTCAAGCTGAGAAAGGGATTCCCCGAACTGCAGGTCGAAACTCGATTGGTCGTAAGTGCGAATGGTCGTTAAGCAAATAGGTCGTTAAAGTGAGGAGTACCTGTATTATTATACAAGGGCCTTCACTCGCCCCACCCCGGGTTTGGTTTACCGGATAAACAATTTGTTATTTTCATGTGAATTTGTTACATTATGCATTATTTTCTTCTTGCTTTAAAACTTTTGGCATGGTTAAATCTCTTTCTTGCGGGACCTTATAACGCTGCTCTGATTGTGAAGAGGGGTCTGAACACACGCTAAAGAGATGCGATCGGTTCAGCTGCTGTCTTTTTGCTGCTGCTGGCCAGCTGTGTGTTCGCTTGTCGCGCTTGCAATCAGTTCATTGATCATTTAAAAGCCTGTACAGCAGCTGTTCTTTGCCACTTTGCGTCTCTGCTGCTAGCGTTGTGAATGACGAGGTGGGGGGGCTGAACGCACGCTAAGGAAAGGTGGGAAGGATCAGCTACTGGCTTTGTGCTGCTTCTGCCAAGGTACGTGTTCTTGCTTGTCACGCTGCACGCTCAATCATTTAAAAGCCTGTACAGGAGCTGTCCTTTTGCACTTTCGTCTCTTGCGCTAGCGTTCTGGAGGGCTTAATGCACGCTAAGGAGATGTACTCGGATCATCTGCTGGCGAGCTGCGTGTTCTGCTTGTCGTTGTTTTATGAGCTGGAGCACCTGAAGTGTGTCTGCCAAAAGCATTCAACAACTGCAAGGTTAGATGTCCGTGAACTTGTTTTAAATTGTTTGTAAGTAGGGTGTGACATGCACAAAGTCGCTGTCTTATGGGTTTTGCTTCCCAAGGTTGTAATGTCTAGTCTTGCATATCGTCATAGTGTCGAGGACGGATACTTTTGAGCTACTGGCCTTGTGCAGCTTCTGCCAAGATATGTGTTTCTGCTTGTCGCTGCTGCACGTCGATCATTTAAAAACCTGTACAGCAGCTGTCTTTTGTCTCGCTGCCATTGTCTTGCGGGATGTCAAATTGTCTTCCGAGAAGATCACGCCTTGTCTCCCTGGTCTCCCCTGCTCAAGATTTTTTTTTATAATAGAGAGGTGTTAGTCAATCCTTAGCCCGACATCCACATATCATATGTGTTTACAAAGTGTGTTTTAATAAGATTACATGTGTTTAAAAGTGTGTGGAGGGGTATTTTAAGGCTTAAAACTATAAAAAGTTTATTTATATGGTCTTTCTATATCGCGGATTTTCACGCTGTCACTGATGGGTCTGGAACGTAACTTCTGCGATATGTGGGGAATCACTGTAGTGCTCTGCTATGAAGATTGCACCGCCATTAGACATTCTTTATGAATACTGTCCAGCCCCCTAATTACGGTATACTATGCACTTTGGAGACTGTTGCTTTAATTAGAACTAGCCAACCCGCGGCGTAGCATACGCCGCATAATTATGTATTGATGGGTGAACACTTCCTGAAAGATACAGGTGTCCAAATGGGGTTGGTTTTGAGGATACGACTGTAGGTGAATGAAAAGATGTAACTTTGGAGAGGGCAACATACAATACAGCGTTTTACACGCTGCATACATCGATTCACATCGAAGTACAGACACTGCTAAGACATGGAATACCCCTCGCAAACTGTTTTACACGCTGCATACAGCGATTCATATCCACGACAAATATGATTCTTCTTAGATGGTGCTGTCGCGTCCACCTTCGCTCTCGAAGCATACACACTGCCTGGTAATGTGCCCGCTTGCAAAAGCAACTAACAGAGACCCGCCCACCCAACTGTAACTATATACCATCGGACTTCCAATACAACTCGGAGGTCCTGCCACGTGCAAAAGTTCGCTGATCGACACTGCTATCGTGGGCTGCATCAGGAGTGGGCAGGAAGAGGAGTATAGGACTAATCAAGGACTTTGTTAAATGGTGCAACTCAAACCACCTACACCTGAACACCAGCGAAAACCAAGGAACTGGTGATGGATTTTAGGAGGGCCCAGACCCCTCATGGATCCCGTGATCATCAGAGATGACTGTGTGCAGATGGTGGAGACCTATAAATATCTGGGAGTGCAGGCTGGATAATAAATTAGACTGGACCGCCAATTACTGAGCTCTGTGCAAGAAAGGACAGAGCGGTTTTTACTTCTTAGAAGGCTGGCGTACCTTCAACATCTGCAATAAGATGCTGCAGATGTTCTATCAGACGGTTGTGGTGAGTGCCCTCTTCTACGCGGTGGTGTGCTGGGGAGGCAGCATTAAGAAGGGAAAGACTCCCTCACGCCTGGACAAACTTGTGAGGAAGGCAGGCTCTGTTGTTGGCATGGAGCTGGACAGTTTAACATCTGTGGCAGAGCGACGGGCGCTGAGCAGGCTCCTGTCAATTATGGAGAATCCACTGCATCCACTGAACAGGATCATCTCCAGACAGAAGAGCAGCATCAGCGACCAGGACTGCTGTCACTGTTCAGCTCCACTGACAGATTGAGGAGATTGTTCCTCCCCCCAAACTATGAGACTCTTCAATTCCACTGGGGGGGGGGGGGGTAGTAAACGTTAACATTTAACATTATACAAAGTTATTGTCTGTTTTTTTTACCTGCATTATTATCAATCTTTAATTTAATAATGTTTATTGTATCAGTATGCTGCTGCTGGAGAAAGTGAATTTCCCCTTGGGATTAATAAAGTATCTATCTATCTGTCTGTGTGTGTGCCTCTGTCTCTCTCTGGCTCTGCCCGTGTGTGTGCGTGGCTCTCTCTCGGGCTGCCTGTGTGCCTCTGTCTCTCTGCGTCTGTCTCTCTCTGGCTCTGCCAGTGTGTGTGCGCGGCTCTCTCTCTCGGACCGCCTGTGTGCCTCTGTCTCTCTCTGGCTCTGCCCGTGTGTGTGCGTGGCTCTCTCTCGGGCTGCCTGTGTGCCTCTGTCTCTCTGCGTCTGTCTCTCTCTGGCGCTGCCTGTGTGTGTGCCTCTGTCTCTCTCTCGCGCTGCCTCTGTGTGAACCGAGGTTCGACTGAGGTTGACTAATGAAAAGGTCAACGTGGCTCAGAGATGCATGTGGCCTCTAGCCCAGACGAACATAAATGACGGCGTTTTTTCCCAGTTGTCGCGTCCGAGTTGGTGGGCGTGGCTCTGCGAGTTGTCGTCATATCCAATGGTCTTAGAGTTGGTGGCCGTGGCTCCTTCCTGCGTGCGCCATGGGCGGCTTACTTGTCGGTGGCTTAGTGAATCCACGCCCCTTCCAGCGTGCTTTCCATGGGTGGCTACTTGTCTCCCGGCTTAGTGAATTATATATATAGATATTAGGAAAAGCTGGGCGCATAATGAATGACAACTCTTCTGTTATCTACGTAATTGAGAAATTAGTTACAATGAGAAAATTATGCTTCAGATACAATTCTTATATTGTGTACCTCTTACAATCATTACTTTCTGTATAGGGATTTAAGGGACCTTTCATATGCTAAAAAGTTTTTTTTAACTCGCAGATATGTCAAACACAATTTCATGGGTCTATTTTGGACACAAATATTCTTGGCTTATCTGTTAGTATGGTAAATGGTGAAAGGGAAACATGGGAAATGTGCTATATAAAATGTATTATTATTATAGTATACAGTGGTGTGAAAAACTATTTGCCCCCTTCCTGATTTCTTATTCTTTTGCATGTTTGTCACACAAAATGTTTCTGATCATCAAACACATTTAACCATTAGTCAAATATAACACAAGTAAACACAAAATGCAGTTTGTAAATGGTGGTTTTTATTATTTAGGGAGAAAAAAAAATCCAAACCTACATGGCCCTGTGTGAAAAAGTAATTGCCCTGAACCTAATAACTGGTTGGGCCACCCTTAGCAGCAATAACTGCAATCAAGCGCTTGCGATAACTTCCAAAAAGTTCACTTTTGTCTCATCAGTCCACAAGGTACTTTTCCCAAAAGTCTTGGCAATCATTGAGATGTTTCTTAGCAAAATTGAGACGAGCCCTAATGTCTTTTTGCTTAACAGGTGGTTTGCGTCTTGGACATCTGCCATGCAGGCCGTTTTTGCCAGTCTCTTTCTTATGGTGGAGTCGTGAACACTGACCTTAATTGAGGCAAGTGAGGCCTGCAGTTCTTTAGACGTTGTCCTGGGGTCTTTTGTGACCTCTCAGAATGAGTCGTCTCTGCGCTCTTGGGGTAATTTTGGTCGGCCGGCCACTCCTGGGAAGGTTCACCACTGTTCCATGTTTTTTGCCATTTGTGGATAATGGCTCTCACTGTGGTTCGCTGGAGTCCCAAAGCTTTAGAAATGGCTTTATAACCTTTACCAGACTGATAGATCTCAATTACTTCTGTTCTCATTTGTTCCTGAATTTCTTTGGATCTTGGCATGATGTCTAGCTTTTGAGGTGCTTTTGGTCTACTTCTCTGTGTCAGGAAGCTCCTATTTAAGTGATTTCTTAGATTGAAACAGGTGTGGCAGTAATCAGGCCTGGGGGTGGCTACGGAAATTGAACTCAGGTGTGATACACCACGGTTAGGTTATTTTTTAACAAGGGGGCAGTTACTTTTTCACACAGGGCCATGTAGGTTTGGATTTTTTTTCTCCCTAAATAATAAAACCATCATTTACAAACTGCATTTTGTGTTTACTTGTGTTATATTTGACTAATGGTTAAATGTGTTTGATGATCAGAAACATTTTGTGTGACAAAACATGCAAAAGAATAAGAAATCAGGAAGGGGGCAATTAGTTTTTCACACCACTGTATACAGGTAGTTGATATTTCATTATGCTGCTTAAAAACCTTGGCTCAAAGTGGAGAATGTGATCACTTCTCTGACTTACTTGAAATATTCACCTTCCTTAATAGATATAGTGTATTGGAACAACCTAAGGTGTGGTGGTGTTTGTACTCGAGTATAAGTACTTCCAACATTTTAGGCCCAAGGAAGGACTGTTTATTAGCACTTTTGTGATGGTGATCAGGTCTAACTCTTTTTTTCAGTCTTGGGAGATGGCCTATTACATATTTAAAATTCTTCAGGGGAACCATAATATTTGTGAGCTCAGCTCACTACTCTGTCTCTTACTTGGGATTTTCCAGTTTTAACTACCATGCTGTCAGTGCAGCTCATTTTGTACTTTTCCAGCACCCATGGGTCCACCTCTCTTGTTTCTCAGCTGCCTGTTTCCTTACAGGTTCAGAGTCATTACAGATTTTATAAATGTTATGCAAAATAAACACACTGTGTGGAATATCCATAGCAATTATGTAATGTAGCTGAATTAGAAATAAAAATGAAGATGAAATCACTAGTAAGTAGTGGTAGATGAAAAACTGAGAAGTTACCTCAAAATGACAAAAACCTGCTTTATTTCTTCTTGAAATATGGAACGGAATAGGGTTGAATAGGACGGATGGGCAATTATGCTAAATTCATGTGGCACAGGTTAAGTAAGTGAAAGTGTTCAGAAATCCTTTTGTCCAAAACGTTGGGGTTTCAGTTCATTTGAGGAGATGTTTTGTGCTTTCTTGTGGTGCAGAGTCTGGCTATGGGCCAGTTTAAAACTTGCGTACAGGCTAGATCTAACCTGTGGGCTGCTGATTGATAATCCTGGATCTATACACATTAAGAAAGGCATTGATGTCTGCCCACCTTCATCCATTTTCTGATTTTTTAGCAACTAGTTTTTTCTTTTTATTTTTTTAAGTGCATTTCAATGATTTGTTAAATAATCTACTGGAGGTTGACCTCAGATTGACCCACACACATTCTTGAATACCTTTTTATTGCCTTTGGGTACAGTTCTCTAAGATATTGCTAAATGTTTAGCTTTTTTTGCTCATTTCACAGATGAAGTGAACAAGTGTGCAAAAGCACTTTGATCTAATGATTGATGCTTTGTGATTGAGACCAAAACTGTGATGTTTTATTGGAATTAAGCTTGCCTATAATAACTAAAACACGAAGTATGGTTTAGCTCGCTTGATTACTCCTCACAAGTGCAAGTCACATTGTGGCATCTGAAGTAACAGTAAACTCAATAGAAATTAAAGTCATTGAAATATTTTCTAAACTGAAACCTGTTTGTGGTAGCTCCAGTAAAAGGAGTCAAGATTCCCTGAAATTAAACATGAATGAATGTGAGGCTTACACACTGACTTTGAAGTGAGGGGGACAGGACTTTTTTGTGATAAGAGATGCAAAATGTGTCTTGCATGCAATGCAAATAGAACAAAACAGTTACATTGTCCTTGTCTTGACAGATAATACATCTGTCCACCACTGTCTACTTTTATTGCATTTTGTATTTCAACTTCTTTATTCCACATTTCGGGATTTACGCCCTAATTATGTATGCCTCTAATGTTGTCCTGGCTTGTATTTTATGCTTAACCACTTGATAACCTTTTTGCTGATTTGCATGTCAGAGCAAAGCACTTGTCCCTACTTTGGGCGAGGACATATGATGCTAATGCCAGTGCAATACTTGTGCTATATTGGCCTAATATCCATACTAACCCACCACAGTATCTCTGTTGTGAAACATTAATGATATTGCCTTCTTTAAATTAAAAATTCTTAGGCTTGTAGACATTTAATACCGAAAGCATAATCTTTGTGCCTTTTATATTTTACACTCCAATCTGCCCACAACATTAACATTCACCAGCCTAATGTTGTGTATGTCCCCTTCGTCCTGCCAAAACAGTTCGGAAACCAATCGGGGCATGGACTCCACAAAACTGAAGGTGTCCTGTGGTATCTGGCACCAAGATCTTCGCAGCAGATCCTTTAAGTTATGTAAGTTGGGAGGTGGGGTCTGCATGGATTTGACTTGGTTTTTCCAGCACATTCCATGGATGCTTGATGGGATTGAGATCTGGGGAATTTTGGAAGCCATGTCACCACCTTGAACTCTTTGTCATGTTCATCAAACCATCACTGAACAATTTTGGAAGTACGGCAGAGTGCATTAACCTGCTGAAAGTGACCACTGCCATCAGGGAATGCTGTTGCCATATAGGCGTCTGTGGTCAGCATTGATCTTTATGTAGGTGATTCGCAAACAAGGTAGCATTCAGATGAATGCCTGGACCCAAGATTTTACAGCCAGTTTGCCTTCTTCCCATAGTGCATCCTTATGCCACCTCTATGTAAATAATGTGCACACCCACACATTGTTCTCTATATAATGTAAAAGAAAATACGGCTCATCAGACCAGGCCACCTTCTGCCATTGTTCCATGGTCCAATTCTGATGCTTAGAACAGGCCACATTCTTTCATTGCTCCATGGTCCAATTCTGACACTTGCATGCCCATTGTGCACACTTTCGGCAGTGGACAAAGATCAGCATAGGCAATCTGAATGGTCTGTGGCTATATAGCCTTATATGCAGCAAGCTGCAATGCACTATGTGTTCCTCCATCTTTCTCTTGTGGCCAGAATTAAGTTTTTCAGCAATATGTGTTAGCTCTTCTATGGGACTGGACAAGATGGGTCAGTCTTCCCTCCACATGCTCATGAGTGAGCCTTTGGCACCCATGACCTGGTGGCAGGTTAACCTTCCATGCACCGGAATTGGTGGGTATTAAATATTGCATACCAGAAAAACCCTTCAAAACCTGCCATTTTGGAGATGCTTTGACCCAGTTGTCTATCACAGTTTGGACTAGGGCTGGGCAATATATCGAGATTTTAAAATATACTGGGATATAAATTGAGTAGGATAATGATTGAGGCTGTATCGTTTATATCAAGTTTAAAGAAGGTTTTGGTTTAATCTTGCTGAAAGCCTCTTATCCTTCACTGCCTGCTCCAGGCTTCACTGCTGTTCTCTGCTAGCAGCCCCATCCCCACTCGTGCTCACATGTATGCAAACGACTGTCTTGCAACATGGAGAGGCATGACACACAAGTTATAATTGGACATCTTTGTATGTAAAAAGATCAATGGATCAGTTATTTGGAGGTGGTTTGAATTTCACAGGTCAGATAACCAGCAAGATCGCGTAATATGTAGGGAATCCTGAAAGTAGGCAGTGTCAAAAAGTGAGAGCACTACCAATCTTTTAAAACAGCAGCACAAAATTAAGTACAAAGATGCTGTTAAACTCCATTCTACTACAGCAATTACGAAGCATTCGCCACCCAAAACACCTAAACCAATTCAGATGACATTGCAGATGACATTACCGACCTGATCACTAAATTAAAACATTTTGCGTTGATGACCGATATGTGGTCAAGCTGTACCTGCGAGCCATATGTAAGTGTGACTGTTCATTTCATTGAAGAATGGGAGATTAAATGTGTGTGCCAGCAAACAAGCTATTTCCCTGAAAACCACACTAGAGAGCACATAGCTAGTGCCCTGCAAGATACCCTCACAAACTGAAAGCTGGATGAAAAGAGGCTCCTTTTTGTTACAACCAACAATGGGTGCAACATTATCAAAACGGTGCAATCGCTGAAGTGGCAAAGAATGCGGTGCTTTATGCATTCACTTCATCTGGTAATTGGTAACTGCAAGTTTTAAAAAAATTAATGTTAACTACTTAAGTGTTATATTCATCAAAGCCAGAAATAAGCAGTAAAAGTGAGTTTTAAACTGCTTGCCTTTACAGTGAGTTATGTCAGTTAAACACATTATTTCACAAAATGAAGTTTACATTAGCTACAGCATAAAATGTAAAATGCCCCTAGGCTAGACTTTTTTTTTCTTAAAAATGAAATGTTTTAAATATTTATTTATAAAAAAAAAAATATGCAATTTAAAACTGTAACAAATTTAAATGCATGTCTAATGTACAGTACAGTTTGTTTGCTTGTTTGTTAAAACATTGGAGAGCAAGTACGAGTCAGTTTGTATTTATTTATATTGCTATTGTAATATTTTATCTCTCTATTATAAAAAGAAATCCTGTCCCCTGTCCTGATAGTCTTCGATACGTGATTTTTCTCGGAAGATAATTTAAAGACCTGCGAGATGAAAGAGACCTGCCGCGGTGCGTCTCACGGGAACATAGAACGAGAGTCTTGCAAGACACACCCTACTTACGAGCAATATCAAAAAAAAAAACAAATCAGTAGTGTAAAGGCAGTCATGCAGCACACACAGCTCCAGGGCTCAGTGCATATAAAGTGTATAAGGTCATTACGGTAGAAATGAAACATCGACGATTAAACAAAGAAGAAAGAAAAGCGCTGAGAAAAGAGACTCAAATGCGTTGGACAGAAAAAAGAGCAAAAAAGAATAATCGAGGTGCAAATTCAGAAAATAAGGAAAGTAATTATCAGACCGGAACAAGAGGAATTGAAAAAAAAAGCACATCCAATCCGGCTCAAATAAATGACAGTTAGTAAAATGACAGAGTAAAACGTCATAGAGATGTTTACAGACATTGGCGCTAAACACATGCAGAGCAGGTTAGAGATTATGAAACCAGGGAAATTAGAAAGGCTCAAAAAAAAAAAAAACCTTGGCGCTATACACATGTGGAGAAAGTTAAAGGATATGAAAGTAGGAAAATTAGAAAATATAAAAAAGTAAAGATCGCAGTAGTGCAAACAAACAAACTGCCTCATTTAACTATGCACCCGTCTAACTTTGGTTTTGCACAATAATTACTACACTATTGCACCTTAACACTTAATAAATAAGTAAAATTATGTGAATAAAGTAGAATTATGTTTTACTATACTGTTATCTTTCGATCTATGACTTTTTGTTAATCTAACTGATATTCTTCTAACTTTGCAGTTTTTGATAAGCGGATCAGGATGTATTTCACTTCGTGTTGTCCTGTATAACTATGCATGTGAGAAATAAAGAATCTTGAGAATTTCAAAAACAGAGTTTACCGCACATGCATTTATTGGTTACTTTGTTAATATATATATATTTATCTGTCTGCTTATTTAAAAACCTAAATTTACCCCCGGAGTCAAAAACGTTCTGTCTAGCCCTTGTACAAAAACCTAGACAAAAGCTGGGGTATCACATTGGTAAACCCATGTACTTTTGGAACTGTGAGAGGAAAATAGCACAACTTTACAGACAGGAGTCCAATGCAGAACTCTACTTACTTTGTAAAAAGAAAAATTATTAAATGCTGATGATGTAGATCGTTTTGTCTATGCTGAAATTCCAAACAGCGAAAGCTATCCTGACCTCATTAAAAAGATTCAACATATTGGGACTCGCAAGATTATAAATATTGTTTTTACAGACGTTCTGAAATAAAAGGGAAACTAATGAAATAGCAACAATTCAAAGAAAAAACAATCTTAAAAGTGTGTATCTGGAAAACCAAATACGGGGGTTGGCGAGCGAAGCCCCCTAGTAATTATTATTATTTTAACTAAGGCTGAATTTTCATATCATTTCAAAGTCATTTTCAGAACCCTTAGGCCTGCCAGTTTTTGCTGACATTTAAGTATCTTATTTACATTTACACTATGTTCTTAACCTGCAAGTAGATATAGTAGTTCGTTTAGGTACTGTGGGCCTGTAAGTTAAAAATATATAATAATTTATGTATTTCAACCTTTATTTTGATAAATAAATACATTATTGTGATATCTGTATGGGTTTGGTTGACAACTTAAAATTTTCCTTACTTCATTTTTTTTATTCGTATCACCCAGCCCTAGTTTGAACCTTGTCAAAGTTGCTCAGATCCTTATGCTTGCCCATCACCTTCAAGAACTGATTGTCCCCTTGCTGCCTAATAAATCCTATCCCTTGACATGTGCCATTGTAATGAGATAATGCTATTCACATCTCCTGTCAGTGGCTTTATTGTACAGGCTGATTGGTGCATGACAATAATTGAAATCATTGTTCCAGGCAGTCCAGCTTAAAAATTCATATCTTCACTCAATAAAAAAAATAGATTGTTTATACAGTATAAAATAATGTAAGCTTAAAATTGAAATCTCCAAGTCATGTACACCCCTAGAATAGTCCTGGTACAACCCAAAGATACAGTATGTTCATAATGCATCCATTAAAGTGACTCGATTCTGATTTTATTTTTCTTTTCTTTTCTCACTCACAGATTTTATATAGTAATGATCATATTTAGAGCACTTTCATATGTTGTACTCAATCCAATACACATGCTTGACTAATAAAAAAATAAATAAAACTTGTAAAATTCCAATTAAAAGTAGATAAATATTGTAATATATTCTAACTTAGGTTAAACATTCTGGGTGTTATACATGTATGTTTTATACATGCTTTTTTGTGTTATTATAGTAACAAGTTGTGCAGCAATAAAAAAAAAATTGGTAAATAAACGTCATGTGTGCAGCACAGGGAAAAGACTCATGCAACAGTGTCAGTAAGCACTTTGTGATTTGCAGAGGTGCAAAGAGTATATTAAAAAAAAAAAAAAAATTTAGCAGAGCAAAGTGACAGCATGTGTGGCTTGTAAGAGTTTAGGTTTCTTTTCGCGGTTGTTCTTATAATTTGCTGTCCTGTCAACGATCGCAAAGAGTACAGGTCAGTTATTTAAACTGCGGCAGGGTGAGAACAGTGAGTAAAATAAAAGAGCAGGCAGGTCGAAGGTGGGCTTGTTTTATTAGTGGGCACCAGCAGGGTACAGTTAGTCTCATGGCATTCCGAATAAAAAGCCTGTTGGCACCTGTGGACTCTCCTTGAAAAGAGTGATGTATCTGTGCAAAAGTACGAAGGTCCAAGTCTTTAGAGTCCTGGTGCTTCCTGTCTTGCTATATGGTTGCGAGACATGGATGCTATCCAGTGACCTGAGACGAAGTTTGGACTCCTTTGATACTGTGTCTGTCCGGAAAATCATTGGGTACCGTTGGTTTGACTTTGTGTCGAATGAGCGGTTGCTCGTGGAGTCCCGAATGAGGCACATTACCTGCATTGTGAGGGAGCGTCAGTTATGGCACTATGGCCATGTGGCGGTTTCCACAAGGGTGATCCAGCTCATAAGATCCTCATTGTTAGGCACCCGAATGGCTGAACCAGCCCAGGGGGTTGCCCACGTAACACCTGGCTGCGGCAGATAGATGGTAATTTCCAGAGGGTGGGACTGGACCACATGTCTGCCTGGGGGGTTGCCAACCGGGATCCTGAGTTGTTTCATCATGTAGTGGGTGCAGCAATGCACTGTACCAGTGCATGCTACCCAACTTGACTTGAACTTGTAAACCAGAAATGATGGTCAATGAATTGTTTTGGTAATACTGAATGCCACCCCTTGCACTTACAGTATTTTGTGTCGGGATGGTGGGGAAGAATTGATTGGAGTTTAATTCTCCTTAATGACACCTGACTAATTAGATTTTTTTTCCTTGTTTTTTATTAACTTTGTTCATTTATACTGCCATCTGGAAAATAGTGGTTTCTACTTAAAAATAGTTGGGATTGTCAATCACTTTTTTGTCTTCGCTCTTTTCCTCTGTGCCTTATGTCTTTCACAATGTTTTGTCACCATCG